>NC_059181.1:53225697-53425219 GCF_019923935.1 Bubalus bubalis
TAAAATATACACACTACTGTATATAAAGTAGATAACCAACAAAAACTTACTGTACAGTACAAGGAACTATAGTCAATATCTTGTAATAACCTATAATGGAAGAGAATGCAAAAGAAGAATATATATAACTGAATCACTTTACTGTACACCTGAAACTAATACAGCATTGTAAATAAAATATGTTTCAATAAAAATTAAACTAACAAAAGGAGCAACACTCATGTATGTAGGTGAAAGTTTCTTCAACAAAATATTAGCAGTGTGAATTCTATAACATATTTAAGGAAGAAACTTTCACATATTAAGGTAGAGGGAAGTCATTATGGCTTATACATGATTTAAATTGTACTTGAGGCTAACCAAAACAGCTGTTGGTGTCCTGTCAAACATGCATTATACCTCTGCTTTAATCATTGAGGGAAATTCATTTAAAAATAAAAATGAAGTAACTATCAAAAATCAGGCATTCAGAATAGAACTGGGTGGCCATTGTAGATGTAGTTTCAGACACGTTCCTGTATTATCAAGAACTTGAATTTTCTGAACTGAAGGGCACCACCAACTATTTTCAAAACAATGTCTGCTAGTTGCCAACTGCATCCTTATGGTGTCAAGGTCTACCGTTGTAAATATGCAACCATTTCAGATTCCAAACAATCCTTGCTTAACGAGCACTCTTATTACTTGCCAGCTCCAATTATAATATTTGACAAACATGCAGTTTTGTGGGGTTTGCTTTTATAAGCCTCCCCCATTTCATAGTCACCTGGAAAACAATTCAAGTGCTTCTTGAACTTGTGTCTCCTGGTCTATACAGTTTGGCTCAAATGAAATTATATTCTATTCCTATTATACATTGGTTTGTTGATTATTTCCATTGTAAGATGTAACTCAGGAATTCAAGGTAAGTTTACAATCCCAAATCTACTGATATACAGTCCATGTTAATAGAATAAAGGACAAAAACAAAACGGTGGCATCAACTGACGTGGAGAAAGTACTTGGGAAACATAACACCCATTCAGAATTCTTAAAAAGTCCTAGAAAATTCAAAGTAGAATGTTAACTTGCCCAATCTGAAAAACAGAAAAAAGAACTTTATAGAAAACCTTAAAGGAACATTGTACTTAGAAGGGAAAGATTGCATGCTTTCCCCACAAGATTGGGAGCAAAATGAGGATATATGTTTTCAACTGTTCTGTTCAACATTGTGTTGGAAATTCTAGCCAATGCAAGCAGAAAAGAAAAAGATTTAAATGATATCTTGATTGAAAAGAAAGATGAAACACTTTTTATCCACAGACAATGTGAACTAGTTGTTGTTCTTCAGTTGCTAAGTTGTGTCCAACTCATTGCTACTCCATGGACTGCTCAAGTTCGTGTCCAATGAGTCAATGATGCTATTTAACCATCTCATTTCTTATTCTTTTGCCTTCAGTCTTTCCCAGCATCAGGGTCTTTTCCAGTGAGTTGGCTGTTTTCATCAGGTGGCCAAAGTTTTGGAGCTTCAGCTTCAGCATTAGTTCTTCCAATGTGTATTCAGAGTTGATTTCCTTCAGGATTGACTAGTTTGATCTCCTTGCTGTCCAAGGGACTCTCAAGAATCTTCTCCAGCAGCACAATTTGAAAGCATTAATTCTTGGGCACTCTGCTTTCTTTATGGTCCAACTCTTACATCCATACATAACTACTGGGAAGACTATAGCTTTGACTATACAGACCTTTGTCGACAAAGTGATGTCTTTGTTTTTTAATGCACTGCCTATGTTTGTCATAGCTTTCCTTCCAAAGCAAGTATCTTTTGATTTCATGGATGCATCCTCCATCTGCAGTGATTTTGGAGCCCAAGAAGAGAACATCTGTCACTGCTTCCACTTTTTCTCCTTCTACTTGCCAGGAAGTGATGGGACTGGATGTCATGATTTTAGTTTTTTTCAATATTGAGTTTTAAACCAGCTTATTCACTCTCTTTTTTCACTCCCGGCAACAGTCTCTTTATTTCCTCTTCGTTTTCTGCCATTAGAGTGGTATCATCTGCATATCTGAAATTGTTGATATTTCTCCTGGCAATCTTGATTCTATCTTGTAAGTCAATCAGCCCAGCATTTTGCATGATATACTCTACATATAAGTTAAATAAGCAGAGTGACAATATACAGCCTTGACGTACTCCTTTCCCAGTTTTTAACCAGTCAGTTTTTCCATATAAGGCTCTAACTGTTGCTTCTTGATCTGCATAGAGGCTTCTCAGGAGACAGGTAAGTGGTCTGGTATTCCCTTCTCTCTAAGAATTTTCCACAGTTTGTTGTGATCCACACAGTCAAAGGCTTTAGTGTAGTCAATGAAGGAGAAGTAGATTTTTTTTTTTCTAGAATTTCCTTGCTTTCTCTGTGATGCAACGAATGTTGGCAATTTGATCTCTGGTTCCTCTGCCTTTTCTAAACCCAGCATGTACATCTGAAAGTTCTCAATTCAAATACTGCTGAAGCTTAGCTTGAGGGATTTTGAGCATAACCTTACTAGCATAGGAAGTCAGTGCAATTGTCCAGTAGCCTGAACATTCTTTAGCACTGCCCCGCTTGGAAATTAGGACAAAGATTGACCTTTTCCCGCCCTGTGGCCACTGCTGAGTTTTCCAAATTAGCTGATGTATTGAGTGTGGCACTTTAACAGCATCATCTATTAGGATTTTAAATAGCTTAGCTGGAATTCCATCACCTCCACTAGCTTCATTTGTAATTATGCTTCCTAAGCAATTTGTGAGAAACTGCCTGTTTCTTATAGTCTCACCAACACATAATGTGCTATCATATATTTTTTACTGAGATTCAGATAACATAAAACTATTAGTAAAATTTTTCAGTTCAGTTATTGTATTTTTCATCTCCAGAATTTGTTTTCTTGTTATTGTTATGGTTTCTATTGCTTTGTTGATATTCTCACTGTGTCCACGCATCACTGTCCTGCTTTATTTAATTGTCATTCTATATTTCTTTTAGCTCATTTAAGACAGTTTTGAAACATATTATTTTTGATCAGGCAGCTCATAGATCTCTGTTTCTTTAGGGTTGGTGTCTTGAGTTTTATTTTGCTCATTTGATTGGTCTATGTTTCCCTTTTGGGGGTATGCATTGTGATCCTTGGGCCTTTGAGTAACCAACCACATCTCCCTGTCTCTGTGTACTGTTTTGTGTGTGTGTGTGTGTGTGTGTGTGTGTGTGTGTGCATGCAGGATATGACCCTTACCCATCAGGCAAGCTGTAGGTTCAAGGACTTCTCAAGGACTTCCCCTTTTCTGGGGATGTGCCTTCTCTTGACCATGCCGCAGATTCTCTAAGCAGCTTGTCTAGGTTTCTTCCCAGAAGCCCATAATCTTTTGTTTCCCCTAGATCTGTCCGTTTAACTGCAGGTCTACTGCCTGTCTCATTTTCAGTGGTTTTCAAACTATGCCACCAGTCCTGTCAGTGCTCTGAGTAAAACAAGAGAGAAATTCATCCCATAGTGAGCCTCCAGTCAAGGCAGAATGTTTGACATATAGTCTACTGTTTTGTTTCCATCCCAAAGGAAGAACCCCAGTACAGAAGGTTTTCTCTTAATTGTGCCTCACTATGTCAGGTAGGAGAAGAGGCACAGATAGGCACACAAAATGCTGTGAATTTTCCTACCCCTTTTGCTGGGATCCCTTCCTGCCTTTACATTGGCTTGGGTACTTCTAGTTTGGTCTGTGGAATTCTCATATAGGTATACTAGCCCATCTATTGATATTTATTGTGTTTCTCTGTGGGGAAACTAAGACCTGGAACTTTCTAGTCTGTTATCTTGCTAACATCAGTCTCATACTACTTCTGTTTTGCTTCATGTCTCTTGAGCTCACAACTCTGCCTTTCACACATTCCAACCCCAACCTCCAAAATATTCACACAAGTCAAACAGTGCATGAGATTTAGTGAAATTTATTAAAGATAATGCAGTTGAATAAAAGGAGTTACATCAAGTACCTAGACAACTTTCCACCACTCCTTGGCTTCTAGTTGACCTTTTTTTAATCCCTCATTAACTCCACCTTTGTGGAGGAAGAAAATAAACTTCCTCTTGCCTATGCCCATTCAGGCTCATTACTTATACCAAGAATTTATTAAGATAGATAGAAAGATGTGTAGATAGATTCAGCAAATGTTTGTTGAGTGCTTTTTTTTTTTTTTTTTTTTTGCCAGGTCCTTGTTCAATCTTCTTTGGAAACAAAGCAAAACACATGATTATCTCTGCCCTTTTGGGTCTTATTTTCTAGTGGAGGAAGCAGATTATAAACAATAAACATGAAATATAACTAAATTACATAATGCATTACAATAAGAGTTATGGAAACAAGTATGTGGAAACTCCCAAATAAGAGTTATGGGAACAAGAAAACACAGGACAGTGATGAGTATCTGAATGGTCTTGAGTTGCCTACTTGCAAAATTCTTCCTTATGAAGAAATTAGTCATGGAACTATATTGAAAAAAGGTATTCCTGGCAATGGAAACAGTTAAGTGAAACCTAAAATAGGAGTAAGCAAGTAAAGTATATTTAAGGTTCCAGAAAGCAGTCAATACAGCATAAGTAGAACATGTGAGGGGGTGAAGCAATTCAATCAGAGAAGTGAAGAATTAAACATGTTGGACTTTATAGATCACCTTAAGGACTTTATAAATATAGAAAGATTGTGAGGAGAGGAAGAACATGAGGTTTTAGCAGGATCCTTCTGAGTACTACATGGAAAATAGACTATACAGGACATGTTGGGAAGTAGAGAGACCAATGAGGGTGCTATTGTAAAGGTCCATATGAACAATGGTGGTGGTTTGAACCAAAGTGGTAACTATAGAATTGGCAAGAAGTAGTCAGATCACTCAGAGAAGGCAATGGCACCCCACTCCAGCACTCTTGCCTGGAAAATCCCATGGATGGAGGAGCCTGGTGGGCTACAGTCCATGGGGTCGCTAAGAGTTAGACACCACTGAGTGACTTCACTTTCACTTTTCACTTTCATGCATTGGAGAGGGAAATGGCAGCCCACTCCAGTGTTCTTGCCTGGAGAATCCCAGGGACGGGGGAGCCTGGTGGGCTGCCGTCTCTGGGGTCGCACAGAGTCGGACACGACTGAAGTGACTTAGTAGCAGCAGCAACAGTCAAATCACTAGTATATATTTTGAAGCTAGAACCAAAATATTTTCCTGACAGATTTGTTGGATGTGATATGTGGAGAGAAAGAAAGAACTCAGGAATAAATAAATAAGTTTAAAGAAAAAAAATTTTAATTTTACAGTGGTTATATTGGTATGAAATTATGTACCATTTAATTTTTTTTAATTTCTTTCTGTATTTTCCAATTTCCAACATAGATTATGAATTGCATCTATAATCAGAAAAGAGTAAGATTTTTAAAATAAAATAATATTAATCACTTATTTTTTAAAAAAGAGATTGACAGGCTAGTGTTGATGATAATGCAATTAAACTCGCATTCACATATGGCTATAGCACTATAAATTAGTATAACCATTCTGGAGAAAATATATACATGAAAGCCTTAGAAAAATCCATATTTTTTCCTTATTGATTCTAGTTTTAGGAAGTAACAAATAAAATAATCAGATATTTGTTTTAATATTTAGGAGCAGAATCAGTCATTTTTCATATACAATAGTGAAAATTGGGGACTTCCCTGGTGGCTCAGAGGTAAAGAATCTGCCTGCAATGCTGGATACTCAGGTTTGATCCCTGGGTTGGGAAAAATCTCCTGAAAGAGACATGGTGGTCCACTTCAGTACTCTTGCCTGGAGAATCCCATGGGCAGAGGAGCCTGGCAGGCTACAGTCCGTGGGGTCGCACAGAGTCAGACACAACTGAAGTGACTAAGCAGCAGCAGTGAAAATTGGAAAACAACTAATTATTCAAACTTATGAGATTTAAAAACTACTTTACCTACGATGTAAATCCATAGTTAGAATACTTTCATGTTGTTTTTGAATAACATTTTAATGGCCTTAAGAAATGGTGAGAAAAATCACCATTTAGGTAATGACATGAGCCTCCTTAGGGTTGGCCCTAGAGAGCATCTGTTAGAAGTGAGAAGCCTGAGCCAGAGTGTCATGTGGAGATGGCAAGGCCACATCAATGTTAATATCTAATAGTGACATTGCATCCTGAGTTAAGAAGGACTGTGTAGGAAGAAGCAGAATGGGCTACATGGAATCTGTGGTAGGGTTATCCAAGCAGCAGAAGAGACATGTCCTTTTGTTTGAAACAGTCTACCTATAAGAGAGTGGCCTGGTTGCTGACAGGAACACTGGAACTTGTGACCAAAAATTCCTTATACAAGCTATATATACATAAAGAATCCTAATTTAAGAATTCCAGCCACTGAGATGAACAACCCACTTCCCTTACTCTGATGCTGAAGACTTCAAGCTGCCTGTGACTATTTTCCTTTATCAAGAGAGAGGGCATATGACAGGGAGTACCAGCCAGTCAAATGAATTGATGTAAATGTATTGCCTTTTACTATACATTAGTCTCCTGTGAGTCTGATTGTCATGGGTCAGCTTCTCCAGGTTGAATCTTTGCAGAGTGTCCACACTTGAATCACGGTGACCAACAGGACTGGCAATAAGGGTAGCCAGTCCAAGAAGTCTTCTTCCTTTCTGAAATAAATCTCTGTGAGGGAACAAGTGCTACACCAAATACCTGCTGAGTATCTTTTCAGCTCTAGGGCTAAGGAAAAGGAAGGACCTAGGGAAAATACGCTAATGGGACTAGCAGCTACTTCAGTGACTACCAACTTGTTTCATATGAGCCCTTTACTCATGAATTGTCTATATCATTCTTCCCTGCTCTTTGTGCTACTCCAGCCATGGACTCATTTTTTGTGTCTTGAGAAAGGGGATAAAGGAAGGGCACAACTTGGATATTGTAGTGGAATCTGTGCTGACATTTGTCTTCCTCTCACAGCAGCCCTGGGAGTTGGATGTCAACATCCCCATTTTACAGATCAGGAAGCTGAGGCACAGACAGACGCATTGCCATGAACTAGACAAGGCCACAGAGCCAGTGAGGTGAAAATGCAACATTTGGGCTCGGGTCTTCCTGACTCCAAAACCCATGTTCCACTAGCACTGGCCCTGGGGACCAAGGCACTCTCGTCTCTTCAGTTGGAGCAGCAGATCCACTCCGCCTCCTCTGCCCTGTGAACATCTGTCCCAACAAACCGGGTTTCTGCTCTCTGAGACCTAAGCTCATGCACTGCATCCCAGGGGGAACAGGTAGGGTCCCTAAGCCCACCCCTTGCCTGCTCTGTGTGGGTCCATCCAGGTGTGCTAGTTGCTCCTTGGGGTCCACTCCCCGCTCTGACTGTCAGGCCCCTTCGCTGTGAGTGGCACAAATGGGCTGTCCCTGAGGCCTTCCTGGTGCCCGCTGGAGCAGCCAGGATAATCAGACACTTTTGTGTCTGAGCCATGGCAAGCCCTGATTCAGAGAGAATATTTGGCCTGGTTCCTTCCACAGCTGGGGCCTGGAGCAACTGTGGTCTTGTGGACAGAAACTTGGCTGGCCTTCCAAATTCCAGGGACGGAGTGCTGGGTCAGTCTGTCGCTAGTTGTGTGAGCCCACTCAGGTCACTGGACATCTCTGAGCCTGGATTATCAGGATGCAAAATGGAAAGTATAAAGGGTACTTATTGGGGGTCTTATCCAATAACACACATGCTACTGTGCTTCCGGAGTGATTGGAGAGACTATAAAGGCAAAAAGTGTTACATAGGTGTGAGATAACTCAAATTGAACTGATACTCTCCAAAAATCCAAGCTATATCTTTGTACATTTCACATTTGTTCTGGTATCAGCTCTTGCCAGGAGCCAACATATGAAAGGAAACTAATGCTGAGAGGAACTGCAGCATTTGGTCCCCAAGGGCCAACATCAGTTCTGTCTGGCTGGATGACTTTCCCCATCTGTGGCATAGCAAAGTCCTCTGTCAGCTGCCTGTTTTTCCCCAGCACTTCCTCTGGAAAATTTCTGCAGTGGGACATTATCAGACTCGGGAAAGGAGGTCTGAAACACCTTTTTATATGCTTTATGTTCCTATATCTGTATTTTCAGTTTTAACTTGGCCTATGACTGTTAGACCCATAATCCAATTGTATACCTTTCTTCTCCAATAGATATTTCTTGGTATTCTCAAAATTAACAACTCCCAAACTGACTTCTTGTGGTATATATCTTTCTTCTTTCAATCATCATGTATTCGTTGACTTGACTCCTCCATATCAGTAAGCACCAGCAACATGAATTCAGATTCTCAATCCAGAAACTTACGAGTCTTTCATCACCATTTCCTTTCTCTTGTTCCTTTTCCCATATTAGAACAACCACTAAATCCTGAATATTCTACCTCAAATATATACCACCTCCTCTAACTTTCCATCATCCTAGACTAGGCCACTATTATCTCTCTAACCTGACCTACTGAAGGAGTCTCAAAACTGGCCTCCTTTCTTCATCTTCTTCCTACTGTAATCAGTCCTCTACACAATTACTAAAGTAATCTTCTTAAAATATAAACTATATTATGCTATTTTCTGCTTAAATCTCTCGCTATATTCCCACTTAAATTGGAATAAAAATCAAACTCCCAACCCTGGTCAAGTAGTGCCTTGTGCAGGGCTTTAATCTTCTCCCCATTTGTTTTTCTTCATCTACATTCCCAGTCATTTTATCCAAATACTAACAACATCCTTCAACAAAAATTCATGTTTCTTTGTTTCATGTAATTTGTAATTAAAAGCATCTTTGGAAAAACACTGCTATTTTACTGACCTATAACACACAATTCTAAACAAAATCCCTATGCTTGCTATAAAAATGTAACTTGGTGACAAGTAATCTAGTACCACTCACTCATTACAACCGGAAAGCCTCATTTTAGTCCCCACAAATGGAGGAATTCTGGAAACCCCTTTGTTCAATCCCTCTCCTGATATGACTTCTCACTGCAACCTCAGTCTATGCCATTCTTTTCATTCTACAGTTATTCCAAACTTCTTCATTCTTACTTCAGGACCTCTGAACCCTCAATTGTTTTGTCCATAAGATACTCCCACACTTTACCTACCTCTTGTGCATCTGACTGAAATCAACTTCATATTTTCTTATTGCAGCCTTCCATGAGCATGTTGACTTATCTAATTTGGGGCTTTGTCACAGTTAGTGAGATCATAATCCCAATTTGCCTAAGACAGTACTGGTTTATGCCTGTTGCCTTAGAAAAATGATAATTGGCACCTCATTTGCTCTCAAAAGTGACACAATTTCGTTAAATATTTAGTCAACTCTAGGCAGAGTTCCTATACTACAAGAAGAGGTCAGAATAAGGCAAGAAGAAGAGAGAAGGGAATGATAGGAGCTTGGAATAAAATTTTAAGAGTAAAAATATTGGATGGATATATAAAGAGAGAGGAGATTATGGAGGTTAATAAAGACTGAGAAAGAGGGGTGAAGGACTAAATACAAAGAAAAGAGAAAGACAAACTGAAGAACAAGCAAAGTATAGGAAAAAGAAGAGGAATAATGGCTGAGGTAAAGTTATGTCTCGACTCTAAGTAGGTATATTAATTCTCAACCATTGGTGTGCAACCATGAAATTATCTTACTTTTCCAATAACTGCTCCTCATATAGCAAAGTTGAAAACATTCCCTTCACACTTGAGTGGCTTGGCCAAATTCCATAACTTGCTGATATTAGATTATTAGAATGATCTCATATTGATATTTATAACATAGTCTCACTTATTTTACAATTCAATTTTTAAAATAACTTTATTTTTGACTGTGCTGGATCTTCATTGCTGCATGAGCTTTTCTCTAGTTGTGGTGAGCAGGTGCTACTTTTGTTGTGGTGTAGGGACTTCTCCAGAGAAGGCGATGGCACCCCACTCCAGTACTCTTGCCTGGAAAATTCCATGGATGGAGGAGCCTGGTGGGCTGCAGTCCATGGGATCACTGAGAGTCGGACACGACTGACTTCACTTTCACTTTTCACTTTCATGCATTGGAGAAGGAAATGGCAACCCACTCCAGTGTTCTTGCCTGGAGAATCCCAGGGACGGGGGAGCCTGGTGGGCTGCCGCCTATGGGGTCGCACAGACTCGGACACGACTGAAGCGACTTAGCAGCAGCAGCAGCAGCAGGGGCTTCTCATTGCAGTGGCCTCTCTTGCTGCAGAGCATGGGCTGTAGGGTATGCAGGCTTCAGTAGGTGTGGTGCATGGGCTCAGTAATTGTGGTTCCTTTGCTTTAGAGTACAGGCTCAGTAGTTATGATGCACAGGCTTAGTTGCTCTGCGGCATGTGGGATCTTCCCACACCAGGGTTGAACCTATGTCTCCTGCATTGGCAGGTAGATTCTTTACCACTGAGCCACCAGGGACACCCACAGTTTGATTTTTGAACTCAACTTAAATCTCAGAGCTCTTTGCCTACCCCAGATCATGCTACACTAAAATGTTATTTCAACCTCATTTGTAGTATATAAGTGGAGAAGTCAAAGGATGCACATCCTCTTCCCTTATCATCCTCCTTTCAAGGCACTCACCTTCTTCACCATGAAGTGGTAGGAAAAAAGAAAGAAAGAAAGGACAAGCAACTCTACTCAGCTGGCTTTTTCAGTCCCACTCTATGATTGATAGTACTCCTTTCACAAGGTTAATGAGAATGGGTTGAAATGATATGAATGCCTATTGACAAAGAGCTGGCTCCAATGCAGCTCTCCTAAATTATTAAAAGTTCTTTGGAAAATTTTGTTACCACTGCCCATTGACCTCCAATTGGTGAGTTTCATATAGCTTCCCTCTATTATTTGTGCCTTTTGGCTACCCACCTACATATGTGGCATCACTAGAAAGACAATAGTCTTCAATCTCAGCTTCTCTTACTCACCAATGCTATGACAATACCAAACACTTTCTACTAGACAATTCCCATAATGCCATCCTTCTCTAGCTTTCTTTGCTGCTACTCAAGAAATATGGGACCTGATTAAAAGTACTTAGGCTAATCAGACATACAACTGAGAAAGAAAGTATGTCTCACATTCTTAAATGAAATTCTAATTAATACTAATAATATTGATGTTTAATTTAATTTTATTTGGCCAGAGAGCATACTTTTATTAAGCTTTTATATTCATAAAATTTGTAGTGATATACACTTTCGTTCTTTTTTTATTTTATTTTATTTTTTAACTTTACAATACTGTATTGGTTTTGCCATATATCAACATGAATCCGCCACAGGTATACACATGTTCCCCATCCTGAACCCTCCTCCCTCTTCCCTCCCCATACCATCCCTCTGGGTCGTCCCAGGGCACCAGCCCCAAGCATCCAGTATCATGCATTGAACCTTTTCATTCTTGATATTGATGTTTTGAGTTTTCACTCTCTTTGCTTCTTGATCAGTCTCATTAGGAATTTACAAATTTCTTCATTTTTTTTCAAAAAAACAAACTTATTTATTTATTTTTGTTTGGCTCTGCTGGGTCTTCCTTGTTGCACGGACTTTTTTTTTTCTAGTTGCTGTGACCAGGGACTAGTCTCTAGTTGTGGTACATGGGCTTCTCATTGCGGTAGCTTCTCTTGTGTAAGTTGCAGCTCCCAGGCTCTAGAGCACGGGCTCAGTAGTTGTGGCACACGGGCTTGGTTGCCCCACAATATGTGGGATCTTCCCTGACCAGGGATTGAACCCATGTGTCTCCTGCACTGGCCTGCAGATTTTTCACCACTGAGTCACCAGTTGTTGTTGTTCAGTTGCTAAATAGCGTCTGACTCTTGTGACCCCATGGACTGCAGCATGCAATGCTCCACTGTTCTCCTTTATCTCCCAGAGTTTGCTTAAATTCATGTCCATTCAGTGATACTATCTAACCATTTCATCCTCTGCAGCCCCCTTCTCCTTTTGCCTTCAGTCTTTGCCAGAATCAGGGTCTTTTCCAATGAGTTGGCTCTTCACAACAGGTGGCCAAAGTTTTGGAGCTTCAGATTCAGCATTGGTCCTTCCAATGAATATTCAGGGTTGATTTCCTTTAAGATTGACTGAGCTACAAGGGAGGCCCTCAAAGAACAAACATTTGACTTTATTAATTTTCTCTATTGTTGGTCTGTTTTCTATTCTTATTATCTCTGTTCTCTTTACTATATTTTTGCTTCTACTTACTTTGGATTTAATTTGCTCATCTTTTGTCAGCTTTTAAAGATGAAAATTTAGGTGACTAATTTTTTAAGACTCTGTTTTTCCAGTAGAAGCATTTAAAACTGTAAATTTCCATTTATGTATTGCTCTAACTGTATCCTAAACATTGCAGTATGTTGTGGTTACAGAATATTCAACTCAAAATATCTTCTAATTCTCCTTATGATTTTATCTCTGATTAGTATTTTATTTAGAAGTGTGTGATTTCATTTATAAATATTTGGGTCTGTTTCTAGATATCCTCTAGCTATTACATGGCTATTTATTTCTAATATAATAGTTATGTTGTAACCTGAGAACATACTCTGTAAGATCTCAAACTTACATTTACTTTGTATTTTTTGACAAATATAGATAATATATGTAAATATCCAAAATACACATGGATAATCTGTGGCCATTGGTGAGTTATTCATGTGTCCTTGAAAATAGCATGAATTCTGTAGCTACTGAATGTGGTTTTCTATGAGATGTCAATTACATTAACTTGGATAACACTATTTTTGAAATCTTCTAAATTCTTACTATTTTTTAATGTAGCTCCTATTAATTACTGAGAGAAAAGTTTTAAAAGTTACCAGTTACAAATGTGGATATATCTGTTTCTTTCTTTAGAGCTATCTATGTTTGTCTCATGAATTTTAAAGCTCTGTTTTAAGGTGCACATGTATTTAGCATTATTGTGTATTAACCCACTATCTTTCTAAAATTTCTCACTTTATTTCCTGTGATATTATTATATTACTTGAAGTTCTCACTTACATAGCCACAACATTGTTCTTAGTTTTACATTTTGCATGATATATCACTTTCCATCCTTTTATTTTCGATCTATTTGAGTATTTACATTAAAGTGCATCTTTTTGTGAGTGACTGGGACTTGATTTATTATCTTGTCTAATAAACCCTGTTTTTTATTGGAGTATTTAGTCTATTTTCATTTAATATAATTTTGCACGTGGTTGAATCATTTGCTATTTGTTTTCTCTTTGTCCTGTTTGTATATTATTCCTCTATTTCATGTTCCTAATTCATTAAGGATAATATTTTTGTATTATGTTTAATACTTCTATTTAAATATATATGTATAAATCTATAACTTTTTGCATGACTTTTAGTTGCTCAAGAGTTACAATGTGCATCTTTAACTTATCACAATCTGTTAGTTAATATTTACTACTTCTCATAAACATAGTAAATTTGAAAATATTATAATTCTACTGACCCTTCTCCATTGTGTGATCATGATCATATATTTTATTTCAACAATTTTTATAAAACTCATTTTTTTTTGCTTTAAATAGTTGTTTTTATGACTATGGGAAAATAAAAGATAGTCTTGCTGGGATTAAAAACTGAATCATTAGTGGTTTTCAGATATGGAACAATAGGTCACCAAAAACTAGAGGTTTAAGTAGCCCTGTGGCAGCCTTGGGCCCTCTCTTGTCATTTGATTAAAATTGAAAAGTAGCTTAGATTATCCAAGAGCCAGGTGCATTAGAGATAGAAAGGGATGAGACTGTGGACTCACTCTACATCTATTACATATATTGTACTACAGGGAGTTGATGCTACCTGCCTTGTGCGTGTGTGTGTTTAGTCAGTCGTGTCCAACACTTTGTGACTCCATGGACTGTAGCCTGCTAGGCTCCTCTATCCATGGGATTCTCCAAGCAAGAATACTGGAGTAGGTTGCCATTCCCTTCTCCAGGAGATCTTTCCAACCCAGGAATCGAACCTGTGTCTCCTGCATTGCAGGCAGATTCTTTACCAGTTAAGCCACCTAAGAAGCCCCACCTACCTCATACCTTGACTTATTTTTGTATACCAACAATACTCACCCAGAATTTAGGAACCTCAAGGAAACACAAAGGAGTAGAAACACAGCAAGGGCAGAAGAACATATAAAAAGGAAATGTTGCCTGCCATTTCAGTAAACAAAGGATGCTGTCCATCATGTCAATTCTATAAGGATCAAGCCATCAGTCACTGCAGCTGCCTCCTCACCCCTGACTGTAGGCCTTGAGAGGAATTCAGGGTGTGTTCCTAGATATTCAAGATGCATATCTAAAGAATAATTTCAATGAGCCCAGATTTTTGTAGCTTCTCATACATAAAAAAGTGCTAAAATAATTAACTTGAGATATCTGTTTTTGTGATTAGCAATAATCTTTTGATGTTTGACCAGACAGCTTTTTGTTTTTAGCGAAATCTATATATCCTGATTTCTCCCTTACCTCTTTGGGGCACTTCCTCAGAGAAATCTAAGAAGCTGCCCACCCGCCGAGCTGTAGTCCTCAGTAAGTTCCCTGAACAAAACTTAACTCCTAGATTTTAGGTTGTGAGTTTTCTTTAGTGTATAGAACAGAAGAATTAGCCTGGAAGGCTTTTATCTTGGAAGATTCCTGATAAAGTCTTCCAGGTTGAGAGTGTTCCAATGTATATTTTCCCCAAATTGAGAATATTTAAGACAAGAGATATAATGTTTCTGAAGAGAGGGCTTACTTACACAATAAAGTATGGAAAAGTTCTATTGCTATGAAATAAAATTAATATTTTATGGCAAGGTAAAAAAAAATAACTGATGATCCTATGTACAGGGCAGCAAAGGAAACACAGATGTAAAGAACAGATTTTGGACTCAGTGGGAGAAGGAGAGGGTGAGATGATTTGAGAGAATAGCATTGAAACATATACATTACCATATGTAAAATAGATGACCAGAGAGAGTTTGATGTATGAAGCAGGGCACCCAAAGTTGATGCTCTGTGACAACCTGAAAGGATAGGATGGGGACGGAGGTGGGGGCAACACATGTATACTTATGGCCATTTCATACTGATGTATGGTAAAAACCATCACAATATTGTAAAGCAATTATCCTCCAATTAGATAAATTTTTAAAGAGAAAAAAAAGTTAAACATAAAAAATTTTCTCTACCCTTTGGTGTCCTCTCCCCTCTCTACTGTGTGTTGTGAATATGCATTGTCCACTGACCAAACTTTCCCCATCAGCAGAAATACCAACATTCTCCTGGCACCAACAAGTCAACTCCTTAAAAGATAACATTCCTTCTTGATCTTGTAAGGGATCACAATGACTTACCAATTTGTACTTGCAGATCTGGATTGTGTAAACTGTCAGTAATATGTCATTTGAAGTGTACCTGTGTGTCTCAAAAAACAAAAAACATATCATTGTGCTTTGCCTTCTAATGGACAGGACAGTTTTCCAAGCTTTCTGAGCTTTCCTGGGTTATAATCCTCAATTTGACTCAAATAAAATTTTCCATTTCTTTCTTAGATTGATTACATTTTCATTGACACAAACTTGGCATAGCTGGCAGGATATCAGAGACACTCACCAGAACACCTGAAGTCTGCCTGGGGCCAGTGCTCGGTACCAAATGTGGGCCCATTAAGCGACCAGCTTCTCGGTATTCCTCAGGTGTTCTGGTGAGTTCTCCTGATATCCAGATCTCATTGTTTGGGTGATGATCCTGAAAATTTTATTTGAGCTTCTTTACTTAAGACTTGGGGTCTTAAGGGGAACCAGTGCATTTCTAGTCAGCGAACTAGAGGGATAGAGGAAATATAGGTGGCTGGGGTTTTGTTAAATTTGGCTTAAATTGAGAAAAAAGAATTGATATATGGTCTGAACAAAACTTTTGCTAGTGAAATGAGAGATTAAATTATTCAGCTTTGAAAAATAAGATACCCACTACAACCATTAGGTAACTACTGCTCATTTAGTGAGCACAACAGAGGCTGATAACCTAGTGCCCTGAGCACCCATGGTGGTTTTAGATTGTTGCAGGGAAAAACCAAGACACAAAAAAGAGTTGAACCAACCCAATGATAACCCCTTGGGGTGTTAGATTCAGTAGCAACACACATTTGACCCATCACATTGTCTTCAAACGTTGTTCTGATCATATCTCATATTTGAATTAGGCTATGAAACTAATAATGGAAAGTTTTTCCTCAAAGACCAAACAGCTCCTAGGCAAACAGCAACCTGTAGGAAAACCAGCTGGGTTTTTGTATACTTGCAATTACCTAATTGGGAATTCAAGGAAATCAGGGCCTGAAATGGTCAAGATGGTGTTCTTTTGGCTCTCCAAAACTGATTTTTTGTGTGTAGTTAAGCCAACAGTCTTCTGGATCTGTGCCTGCAGTGTCTATTGGAAATAACAATGGTAAGAGTTTTCCTCTTTTCTAAAATTAGATTAGGAGAGGAAAATATTTGTAGGGCTAGCTCCTTGGATCTTTTGAATTGGAAAAACTTTAAATTGTTAAAGTTTTAGAGATGTCCCATCTGAAACTATTGTATCTACTTTAATTGATATGCAGAAGCCCCAAAAGTCTTCAAAATTTCCAAAATAACTTCATTGCAAGATTTGTTATAGAAGGTTAATTAAAGACTAATCACATAAAATGTACCCCCTCTATCCTAATTTATTTGAGTACTCATTCTAGTAATCTTCTGCCTGAATTGCCTTTCCATTCCAAAGACATTATTAGATGATTATCTTTAGAAATAAGACCAGCTGAAGCTGTAGACAAGCCTCTTTACACAAAAGCCAAAACTGAGGATCATGGTTAAACAATTTCTTAAACCTGGGAGGATCCACACAAGTGTTTGTAAATGGATTACAAAGATGGGAGACCATTGGTCTGATTAAGTCTGCCATAGCTGATATTTGGAGCCTGATAGGAATACTGGGGGGCTTCTCTGATAGCTCAGCTGGTAAAGAATCCACCTTCAATGCAGGTGACCCCAATTTGATTCCTGGGTCAGGAAGACCCCCTGGAGAAGGGATAGGCTACCCACTCCAGTATTCATTGGCTTCCCTGGTGGCTCAGAGGGTAAAGAATCCACTTGCAGTGCGGGAGACCTGGATTCAATCCCTGGGTTGGGAAGATCCCCTGGAGGAAGGCATGGCAACCCACTCAAGTATTCTTGCCTGGAGAATCCCCTTGGACAGAGGAGCCTGGTGGGCTACAGTCCATGGGGTCGCAAAGAGTCAGACACAACTGCATGACTATGTATAGCACAGCACAGGACAATTGCGAGGGTGAGGATGCTTCTCTTCCAAGCTAAATGAGGGAAAGCAAAGTGTTCCAACATAGGTAAATGGGTATGTCAGTCCTTTGATGTCATTGAGGTGGTCACTCAGTTCTTCAAGAAAAAAAGTCAACTGTCCTTTTTTAATAAATCTAGTCTCTATAAGATGATTTCCCTGGGTCCCAAAATAATCCAAAATCCACCAATCCTTTTACTACTCCTAAACCCTCCCCTATTTATCTTAAGAGGCTTGTAAGGAAAAAAATTGAGGGAGAAAAATTCTGGCCTTAAGGGAACAAAGTCCTCTTTAGAAGGAACTTGCCTTTCTCCTCCTATGCCTTTGAGATGCAAATGACCTAACTAATATTCTCCAGAAAACTTTATGTCTGCCATCTTTTTGAAATGTCAATTTCAGGAAAGGGGATAAGTAATTTGGCACTTGACTTGTCAAGGACAAATAGAAATTATAAGAGTCTTCTCCATAAAATTAATAAAAAGCATTTAGCCATCTAGAAGGTGACCTCGATTTGTTCCATCTACCAGAAACCCAGTATGAATCCAACTTCTTTGTAACTGATGGAGTTTATATTATTGAACCTGATTCATGGCTGAAATTTTGGAATGGGAACTATGGGGTGTCTCTATGTATTTGTATGTATCCATATATGTGTGTACTTCCCTGGTGGCTCAGACAGTAAAGCATCTGCCTACAATGCAGGAGACCTGGGTTCGACCCCTGGGTCGGGAAGATCCCCTGGAGAAGGAAATGGCAACCCACTCCAGTACTCTTGCCTGGAGAATCCCATGGGTGGAGGAGCCTGGTGGGCTATAGTCCATGGGGTCGCAGAGTCGGACACGACTGAGCGACTTCACTCACTCACTATATATGTGTGTTGCAGATGTGTGGTATCTGCAAAATTAATTTGTAAAAGAGCCCTGTTGATTTGGCTTAAAAAAAATTAAGCATTTATGTATAAATACTCAGAAATACAGAAGAAACAGTCCAGAATGAATTTTGGGTACATGTGATTTGGGAAATAGTCAAGATTGAACTAATATTTGGTATTAAATTTCACCTAAGTTTGTTGATTTAATTAATATAGACATGTCTTTAGTGTTACCAACATTAAGTATAATGCTTCCTATTGTACCTAGGTTTACTAGAAATCAAATAAGATCTTTTTTTCTCTGTTACAAAGTTTGTCAGTAAGAAAAGAATCATATGAAATTTTAAGTAAATAAAGTAGAGGTAAATGATTTAAGAGCTTTTAGGTAAACGATTTAGGAATAATTATGTTTGGAGAATGTCTATCTCAAATAATCTCTCCAGATTTTGACAACTTGACATTTTATGATTTTGCTGAATTAAATTAAATGATGGGAATCCATTGACTATCCAAATTTCCAAATACGATACTGGAACGTTAATTACTAAACATAGGCTTTCTTTTACAGAGAAGATAATTAGGACTATTAGTGTTTTCTACCACACTAAGACATTTTCTGCAGGAAAGTACATGTTTTCCAGGAAACGTAAGTAGTATTTATAAGCTTATAAATCTGCAAAATACTAATATAAAGTACAGTTAATAATTGTTTACTTCCTAATTTTTGCTAGAAACTAGGTTTTAAGGTGAATAATTATAATATATATAACTAAGGCTACTAAAATAATAAAAGAAATATTTCAGTATGCAAGGAAATTGGAAATGTGTTTTCAGTAAATATTGTTTGAGGAATGGAAATGCATTTGGTTAAAGGGGAGAAAGGGGGTGGTTTTATCATATAGTTGGTAGTTTCTGAACAGAAAAGAAACTGAGAGACAGAATAATATAGATATCAAAAGTCATAGAAGGTTTGTGGAAGAGGAATACTGAGAGAAGAGTTCTATGCATAGTCAGAATTGGCTAAAATTAGATTGAACTTAATTAAGTAAATCTTGTTATAAAGAGTAGGCTGATGAAAGCCTGGAGTTTGATTTACTCTCTCTTCTGAGAAAACAGTTTTCTTAAAATATTGAGCTGCTTTGATAGTAGATTTTTTGCCCTTAAGTGATTTATTACAACCTTTAAGATCATTTATTGTCACATTTGTTAAGTGAGTGGGTATTATTTCACAGTGACCTATGATTTTGACTAGATGTTTTGAAACTTTTTTGATATTTTTATAAACTTTCCAAAGATCAAATTCTAACCTCTAGCTAAATTTGAGGTTTTCCAAATGGTCCATGGAACACCTCAAAATATTTATTTTCTCTGCATTTCAGAAAGAAATATTAAACAGATTAGGCTTATTTGGTATGTTATTACATGGGAGGCATTGTCAAATGAATGTTGATAAAACTAAGGTTGTATCATATGAGTAAATGTTATTATAAATAGTCTAGAAATTATATGTAACTACTAAAAATTTGGTATGTTCTGGTAAAATACTATCAGTCATAATTCTAGTAATTATCTTAAATTGTCGTATGTCACATCAGTAACCCAAGTTTGTCAATTGCATTGTAATTGACAAAGGTCTTTAACCTTGCATTTTGCATTTTGAGTCTTTTGCTAGTTATAGACAGTTTCTGTTGTAGTATGATGCTTTAAAAAAAAAAGTTTCATCTTCAAGAAGATTCTTAGAAAGGACTTTTTTGTAAGTATGAAAGTCACTCAGTCATGTCCGACTCTTTGTGACCCCATGGACTATAGTCCATGGAATTGTCCAGGCCAGAATACTGGAGTGGGTAGCCATTAATACTGCAGTGGGTAGCCTATCCCTTCTCCAGTGGATCTTCTTGACCCAGGAATCGAACCAGGGTCTCCTGCATTACAGGCAGATTCTTTACCAACTTAGCTATCAGGAAAGCCCTACTTGGGTTTCTGATAACTCAGGCTTCACTCGTGGCTCAGACGGCAAAGAATCTGCTCACAATGCCAGAGGCCTGGGTTCAATCCCTAGGTTGGGAAGATCCCCTGGAGAAGGGACTTGCAACCCACTCCAGTATTCTTACCTAGAGAATTCCAGGGGTAGAGGAGCCTGGTGGGTTATAGTCCATGGGGTCACAAAGAGTTGGACATGGCTGAGCAACTAACTTTTTTCTGATAACTCAGATCATATTGCTGAACTGATTAAGAAATTAAAGAACTGTAATGGAAAACCTGATGGCTTTATAAAACTAAGATTAACATCAAGGATTACTCACATAGGACTAAGCAAACTGATGAGTACGGTTATAATTTTGGAGTTCTGTCTGAAATATTATTGGTTTTTAACCTGTGTTTTTCAGATATTAGCTTCCTTTCCCCTGAAGCTAATTATGACTTATAGGAATTTGGTAAATTATAATTTTGTAAGTAGAATTGAAGATTTATCTTTTTTGTCTATCTGATCCCTCCAGAGTTTAGAAACTCCTAGTTTCCCAGTTGCTTTATCAGGTAATTAAGGAAGGCTACCTCCTAACAGGTGCAGGGATTGCAAGGTATTTGGGGTGCTATGAGAAGAGGGGGAATTCACCCAAACTGACAGATACCTCTGTCGACAGGTGGAATCTCTGACACACCCTTTGTGTAGGCTTCCTGGCCTTGAGGGGTCTTTAAAAGTTCAATCTGAAACTCCTCATGAAACGTTCCAGTAGAGCTAATTTAAAAGAGCCTATGTGATCAATTAACCAAATTTATTTTGCAAACAAATTGGTTTTAATTGGGCTATATTTGTAGAAATGAGGTTAATTTTAGACAGCAAAAGTTCATGTTTCAGTGGATATTAAATTCTAGTGTTGTTAATTGAGGTCTGTATTTACTGCCTAAGATTCACTTCACAGATAGCTCCTTGTTATTATGCTATTATTGCAAACTTTAGTTAAATTATTAAAATGACATTCTAAATTTGTTTCTAAAGTTTATCACAGTAATCTGTCTTTGAATGAAGATCAGATTCACCATAACCTGTAAACCAGGAGATCATGCTCCCTGCAAACAACACGAAATAAAGGACTTTTAAAAAGCCACATTGGAAGGGCCCTGCCTGGATGGACTGCAACTCCTATTTCTGATACCTGACTATGACTAATTAGGACTGCAACTCCTATTTCTGATACCTGACTATTTAAGACTAGCACTACCAGAGCAGGACAAGATGACAACATCTGAAGTAGACAGTTGAACCAAGATACTGGACCAGGCTTATATTCTGATTACTTTGACAGTTTGCTAAAACTTTTGTTTATGAACCGAATGTATTGCTTCCTTGGGCTCAGTCATTTGCAAGTTTCAAAAATCAATCCAATCTCTGGTGGCCAATTATCTATGTCCAGTACTCCCAGGTTGCCTGGGTGTATTTTTCCACTCCAAGACTTTCATTGGATGACTCTTTGAAATTTTATTTTGAAAGAAACTCTAGCACCATGCAAGCTAAAGTTACCACTATGTGAAACCCCCCTTATCTGGCCAATTAATGATGCCTGTTCTGAATCTATCCATAAATACTTTCTTTTCACTAGATGTTAAATATTGGGTAGCTCTAAATGGAACCCAGTGGATTTATGGAACAAATTTGTGGCCTTGGCTTTCCCAGGTTGGTTAGGGGGACTGGCTTCCCTTGGGCCCAAGGTCACTTATGAGTAACCTTAGTGCATCGAAAAAGTAAGAGAGTTTCATAAAAACATCTATTTCTGCTTTATTGACTATGCCAAAGCCTTTGACTGTGTGGATCACAATAAACTGTGGAAAATTCTGAAAGAGATGGGAATACCAGACCACCTGACCTGCCTCTTGAGAAACCTATATGCAGGTCAGGAAGCAACAGTTAGAATTGGACATGGAACAACAGACTGGTTCCAAATAGGAAAAGGAGTACGTCAAGGCTGTATATTGTCACCCTGCTTACTTAACTTATATGCAGAGTACATCATGAGAAACGCTGGGCTGGAGGAAGCACAAGCTGGAATCAAGATTGCTGGGAGAAATATCAATAACCTCAGATATGTAGATGACACCACCCTTATGGCAGAAAGTGAAGAAGAACTAAAGAGCCTCTTAATGAAAGTGAAAGAGGAGAGTGAAAAAGTTGGCTTAAAGCTCAACATTCAGAAAACCAAAATCATGGCATCTGGTCCCATCACTTCATGGCAAATAGATGGGGAAACAGTGGAAACAGTGGTAACTTTATTTTGGGGCTCCAAAATCACTGTAGATGGTGATTGCAGCCATGAAATTAAAAGACACTTACTACTTGGAAGGAAAGTTATGACTAACCTAGACAGCATATTAAAAAGCAGGGACATTACTTTGTCAACAAATGTCCTTCTAGTCAAGGCTATGGTTTTTCCAGTAGTCATGTATGGATGTGAGAGTTGAACTATAAAGAAAGCTGAGCGCAGAAGAATTGATACGTACGAACTGTGGTGTTGGAGAATACTCTTGAGAGTCCCTTAGACTGCAAGGAGATCCAACCAGTCCATCCTAAAGGAGATCAGTCCTGGGTGTTCACTGGAGGGACTGATGTTGAAGCTGAAACTCCAATACTTTGGCCACCTGATATGAAAAGCTGACTCATTTGAAAAGATCCTGATGCTGGGAAAGATTGAGGGCAAGAGGAGAAGGGGACAACAGAGGATGAGATGGTTGGATGGCATCACCAACTCAATGCACATGAGTTTGGGTAAACTCCGGGAGTTGGTGATGGACAGGGAGCCCTGGCATACTGTTGTTCATGGGGTCCCAAAGAGTCAGACACGACTGAGCGACTGAAATGAACTGAACTCGCATACAGGCTTTAACAAAATTCACTCAGCAAGCTTTGAATGATAGTGAACCATTAGCTTGCTGAATTCAGAAGTCTCAATGAAAGTAAAACCATTCCTACGGACTCACACAGCCTCCCAAGCAGAACCTTGTGGTGTAATATGTACTGAAGTCTATGTCTTTATACCTGATGAATCTTCATATGTAATCAATCTTATGACCTATGTGAAGAGTCAAATTTCTGCTCTGAACAATCATCTTTCCATTTTAGGGGAAATACTAGGAAAATTATTTGGTTCATGAGGCTCTTGGCTTAAATCTTTGCTAATGATGTTTTTGATCCTACTACCAATTTTACTTAATTTGTGGAATGTATACAATAATAGTTTATTGTCTTTAATGCTGTGTGTGCCCTGTCTGTACTAAGATAATTATGCCTAAATATTATTGTTGCTGTTCAGTCACTTGGTCATGTCTGATTCTTTGCAACCCCATGGACAACAGCATGCTATGCTTCCCTGTCCTTCACCATCTCCCAGAGTTTGCCCAAACTCATGTCCATTGAGTTGGTGATGCCATCCAACCATCTCATCCTCTGCCATCACTTTCTCCTCCTGCCTTCAATCTTTCGCAGCATCAGAGTCTTTTCCAGTGAGTTGGTTCTTCGCATCAGATGGCCAAGTATTGGAGTTTCAGCTTCAGCATCAGTCCTTCCAATAAACACCCAGGAATGATTTCCTTTAGGATGGACTGGTTGGATCGACTTGCAGTCCAAGGGACTCTCAAGAGTCTTCTCCAACACCACAGTTCAAAAGCTGTATTCATTAATTAGCTCCGATAATTTTCTAGTGGAGTCTTTAGGGTTTTCTACATAGAGGATCATGTCATCTGCCAACAGTGAGAGTTTTACTTCTTCTTTTCCAATCTGGATTCCTTTTATTTCTTTTTCTGCTCTGATTGCTGTGGCCAAAACTTCCAAAACTATGTTGAAGAGTATTGGTGAAAGTGGGCACCCTTGTCTTGTTCCTGACTTTAGAGAAACGGCTTTCAATTTTTTCACCATTGACAATACTGTTTGCTGTGGGTTTATCATATATGGTTCTTATTATGTTGAGGTATGTTCCTTCTCTGCCTGCTTTCTGGAGGGTTTTTATCATAAATGGATGTTGAATTTTGTCAAAGGCTTTCTCTGCATCTATTGAGATAATCATATGGTTTCTATCTTTTAATTTGTTAATGTGGTGTATCCCATTAATTGATTTGTGAATATTGAAGAATCCTTGCATCCCTGGGATAAAGCCCACTTGGTCATGATGTATGATCTTTTTAATATGCTGTTGAATTCTGTTTGCTAGAATTTTGTTAAGGATTTTTACATCTAAGTTCATCAGTGATATTGGCCTGTAGTTTTCTTTTTATGTGGCATCTTTGTCTGGTTTTGGTATTAGGGTGATGGTGGCCTCATAGAATGAGTTTGGAAGTTTACCTTCCTCTGCAATTTTCTGGAAGAGTTTGAGTAGGATAGGTGTAAGCTCTTCTCTACATTTTTGGTAGAATTCACCTGTGAAGCCATCTGGTCCTGGGATTTTGTTTGTTGGAAGATTTCTGATTACAGTTTCAATTTCTGTGCTTGTGATGGGTCTGTTAAGATTTTCTATTTCTTCCTGGTTCAGTTTTGGAAAGTTATACTTTTCTAAGAATTTGTCCATGTCTTCCAAGTTGTCCATTTTATTGGCATATATTTGCTGATAATAGTCTCTTATGATCCTTTGTATTTCTGTGTTGTCTGTTGTGATTTTTCCACTTTCATCTCTAATTTTGTTGATTTGATTCTTCTCCCTTTGTTTCTTGATCAGTCTGGCTAATGGTTTGTCTATTTTATTTATCCTCTCGAAGAATCAGCTTTTAGCTTTGTTGATTTTTGCTATGGTCTCTTTTGTTTCTTTTGCATTTATTTCTGCCCTAATTTTTGTGATTTCTTTCCTTTTACTAACCCTGAACTTCTTCATTTATTCCTTTTCTAGTTGCTTTAGGTGTAGAGTTAGGTTATTTATTGGATTTCTCTCCTGTTTCTTGAAGTAGGCTTGTATTGCTATGAACCTTCCCCTTAGGTTTTGGGTTGCTGCGTTTTCATTTTTATTTGTTTCTATGTATATTTTGACTTCTTTTTTTATTTCTTCTGTGATTTGTTGGTTATTCAGAAATGTGTTGCTTAGCCAATGCATGAAAGTGAAAAATGAAAGTGAAGTTGCTCAGTCGTGTCTGACTCTTAGTGACCCCATGGACTCCATATGTTTGTATGTTTATATTTTTCATACTTTTTTTCCTGTAGTTGATATCTAATCTTACTGCATTGTGATCAGAAAAGATGCTTGAGATGATTTCAATTTTTTTGTATTTACCAAACCTAGCTTTATGGGCCAGGATGTGATCTATCCTGGAGAAGGTTCCATGTGCACTTGAGAAAAAGGTGAAATTCATTGTTTTAGGGTGAAATGTCCTATAGATATCAATGAGGTCTAACTGGTCCATTGTATCATTTAAAGTTTGTGTTTCCTTGACTAATTTTCTGTTTAGTTGATTTATCCATAGGTGTGAGTGGGGTATTAAAGTCTCCCACTATTATTGTGTTACTGTTAATTTCTGCTTTCATATTTGTTAGCATTAGCCTTACATATTGTGGTGCTCCTATGTTGGGTGCATATATATTTATAATTGTTATATCTTCTTCTTGGATTGATCCTTTGATCATTATGTAGTGTCCTTCTTTGTCGCTTTTCATGGCCTTTATTTAAAAGTCTATTTTATCTGGAGTATTGCTACCCCTGCTTTCTTTTGGTCTCCATTTGCTTGAAATATCTTTTTCCAGCCTTTTGCTTTCAGTCTGTATGCGTCCCTAGGTTTGAGGTGGGTCTCATATAAATAGCATATATAGGGGTCTTGTTTTTGTATCCATTCAGCCAGTCTTTGTCTTTTGGTTGGCGAATTCAACCCATTTACATTTAAGGTAATTATTGATAAGTATGATCCCGTTGCCATTTACTTTGTTGTTTTGGGTTCAAGTTTATAAACCTTTCCTGTGTTTCCTGCCTAGAGAAGATCCTTTAGCATTTGTTGGAGAGCTGGTTTCCTGCTGCTGCTGCTGCTGCTAAGTCACTTCAGTCGTGTCCGACTCCATGTGACCCAATAGACGGCAGCCCACCAGGCTCCCCCGTCCCTGGGATTCTCCAGGCAGGAACACTGGAGAGGGTTGCCATTTCCTTCTCCAATGCATGAAAGTGAAAAATGAAAGTGAAGTTGCTCAGTCGTGTCGGACTCTTAGTGACCCCATGGACTACAGCCTACCAGGCTCCTCCGTCCACGGGATTTTCCAGGCAAGAGTATAGGAGTGTGTTGCCATTGTCTTCTCCAGGAGAGCTGGTTTGGTGGTGCTGACTCTCTGAGATTTGCTTGTCTGAAAAGCTTTTGATTTCTCCTTCATATTTGAATGAGATCCTTGCTGGGTACAGTAATCTGGGTTGTAGGCTTTTCTCTTTCACCACTTTAAGTATGTCCTGCCATTCCCTTCTGGCTTGAAGAGTTTCTTTTGAAAGATAAGCTGTTATCCTTATGGGGATCCCCTTGTGGGTTAATTATTGTTTTTCCCTTGCTGCTTTTAATATTTGTTCTTTGTGTTTCATCTTCATTAATTTGATTAATATGTGTCTTGGGGTGTTTCACCTTGGGTTTATCCTGTTTGGGACTCTCTGGGTTTCTTGAACTTGGGTGGCTGTTTCCTTCCCCATTTTAAGGAAGTTTTCAACTATTATCTCCTCAAGTATTTTTTCATGGCCCTTCTTTTTGTCTTCTTCTTCTGGGACTCTTATGATTTGAATGTTGGGGCGTTTGACACTGTCCCAGAGGTCTTGAGGTTGTCCTCATTTCTTTTAATTCTTTTTTATTTTTTCCTCTCTGCTTCATTTATTTCCACCATTCTGTCTTCCACCTCGCTTATCCTATCTTCTGCTTCAGTTATTCTACTATTGATTCCCTCCAGAGTGCTTTTGATCTCAGTTATTGCATTATTCATTATTGATTGATTCTTTTTTATTTCTTCTAGGTCCTTTTAAAACTTTTCTTGCATCTTCTAAATCCTTGTCTTCAGACCATTTATCTGTAACTCCATTTTGTTTTCAAAATTTTGGATCATTTTTACTAACATTATTCTGAATTCTTTTTCAGTTAGACTCCCTATCTCCTCCTCTTCTGTTTGGTTCAGTGGGCTTATATCATGTTCCTTTACCTGCTGAATATTTTTCTGCCTTTCATCTTGTTTAGGTTGCTGTGTTTGGGGTGGCCTTTCTGTGTGCTGGAAGTTTGTGGTTCCTCTTTATTGTGGAGTTTCCTCCCTGTAGATGGGGTTGGACAAGTGGCTTGTCAAGGTTTCCTGGTTAGGGAAGCTTGCGTTGGTGTTCTCGTGGGTGTGGCTGGATCTCTTCTCTCTGGAGTGCAATGAAATGTCCAGTAGTGAGTTTTGAGGTGTCTATGGGTTTGATGTGACCTTTGGCCACTTGTATTTTTGTGCTTGGGGTTATGTTCCTGCTTTGATGGAGAATTAGCTTGGTATGTCTTGTTCTGAAACTTGTTGGCTCTTAGGTGGAGCTTGGTTTCATTGTATGTATGGAGGCTTTTGGATGAGCTTTTGTAGATTAATGGTCTCTGGAGTCAGGAGATTTCTGGTGATCTCAAGTTTTAGATTTAGGCCTCCTGCCTCTGGCTTTCAGTCTTATTCTTGTAGTAGCCTCAAGACTTCTGTATCCATACAGCACCGATGACAAAACATCTAGGTTAATGGTGAAAAGATTCTCCACAGTGAGGGACACCCATAGAGGTTCACAGAGTTACATGGAGAAGAGAAGAGGGAGGAAGGAGATAGAGGTGACCAGGAGGAGAAGAGGGGAAATCAAAATGGGAGAGAGCAGTCTAGCCAGTAATCAATTCCCTATGTGTTCTCCACAGTCTGGAACACTCAGAGAGGTTCACGGAGTTCCATAGAGAAAATAAAAGGGAGGAAGGAGAAGGGGGTGACCAGGAGGAGAGGAAGGGGAGTCAAAAGGTGAGAGAGCAATCTAGCCTGTGATCAGTTCCCTAAGTTTTCTCCACCACCCAGATCACCCAAATAGATTCACAGAGTTAAGCAGAGAAGAGAAGGGGGAGGGAGAAGATAGAGGTGACCCAGGGGAGAGAAAGGAGAGTCAAAAGGAGAGAGAGCAATCAAGCCAGTAATCACACTCCTAAGTAAGAATGGGTACTGAAGATTGGATTCTTAAAGGTACAAAACTGATAACAATTACCAAAAAGCAAAGATTAAAAATCTAGAGTAGAGGTTAGACTCTCAAAAATACAATTTTTTAAAAATCACAAAAATTATATATTAAAAAATATGAAATTTGCTTTAAAAATAGGGTCTTTTTTTCAAGGTAATAGGTTTTAAAAATGAAAATTAAAGGATTAATAAAAAGCTTAAAAATTTTTTAAGAAATTTAAAAATGATAGTAGTAAAATATATCGAGGAATTTCTCTGGAGCTGTAGAGGGCAGTGTGTGGTCAGTTCAGTTTCAGATAGTTCCTTGTTCCACCTTATACTTCTTCTCAAAGTCTGTAGGTCCCTTCCAACGTAGTCAGTGTTAATTACAGGGTTTTAATCTGTTCCACCTGTCACTTCCAGAGCCATTCCCTCTTCTTGGTTTATTTTTACTTCCTCTGTTTGCAAGTCTCTTCAGTATTTAACCTCTGCCCTGACACAAGGGGGCAAAGGTGGTCATTTATTTAGGCTCACTTGTTCAATTGTGCTATGGGGAGGGAGGAACACTGCAAGCAAATATCACTAGAGGGTGTGGGGAGTGCTTGCAGTGTCTGGGCCACACTGGGTTTGCCCCTGTTCGTGGAGTGTGTGCTTTCCTGGTCTACACTGCTTAGGCTCCAGGTTGCTCTGCTGGGGAACTTTCTGGTGTGAGCCCTGGATTGCATGCACTTCCCAGATGTATGCCGCTCAGGTTCAGGTTCTTGGGTACTCCACGAAGGCATAGACTCAGTTGGGCCTGTGTTTCGTGCCCGCGTCTTGTGCCCTTCCCAGGTCCAAGCAGCTCAGGTGACCAGGTGCTTGGCGAGTGCACACTCCCCAGCTGCGGTCCGTCCTATCACCTCCCCAGTCCCTGCCACTCGATTCCCTGGGTGCACAGCTGCATCTCAGGTGTGCCATGTGTCTTTTCTGGGGAGCTTATCTCTGACTGTGACCCTCCTTAGGAATGTCAACCGTCCAGGATCCCAGGAAGACTTGATTAGCAACTGAGAACCTGCTCACAGTTTGATAGGGGATGCCATCTCTGGGGCCAAGTTTGCCCCTTTCCTTCTGGCTCTGGCTGGCACCCGCCTGCCTCCCTGCCTCTGGCAGGGGATGGGCAGGTCCACAGCCGGCTAGCTCGCCTCTAGTATTCGCTCAGTCCTTTGTTCTGTGAGTGGGCCTGGCAGTGCCTTAGGTTAGAGCTTTTTGCGGGAAAGTTCTCTCTCTTTCTTCTTATTTTTTTCCTCTCTGTCTATCCCACGGTTTGGGTTGCTATCTCACATTAGCTCCCTCAGATTGCCCTCAGGGCATTCAGGCCTGGTCCTTACCCTAAGCAGTGCAGCCCGTGCCTCCCTGTTCAGCCCCCACTTGCTGGTGGCTGACACGAGCATCTGGGCTACTTCTCCTCTGGGAGTTGTAGTTAGACCTGTAATCTGTGGGTTTTATTTATTTATATTTTCCTCCCGGTTATGTTGCCCTCTGAGATTCCAAAACTCCCCACAGACCGGCCAGTGAGAGGGTCTCCTGGTGTTTGGAAACTTCTCTTTTAAGACTCCCTCCCAGGATGGGTCTCCATCCCTAACTCTTTTATCTCTCTTTTTATCTTTTATATTTTGTCCTACCTTCTTTTGAAGACAATGGGCTGCCTTTCTGGGTACCTGGTGTCCTCCGCCAGCATTCAGAAGTTGTTTCGTGGTATTTGTTCAGCATTCAAATTATCTTTCAATGAATTTGTGGGGGAGAAATTGGTCTCCCTGTCCTATTCCTCTGCTATCTTAGGACACCCCCCACCATGAGCCAGTATTATAAACACAGGATAATAAGGAGTCTTTTAGCCAAGATTTTCAGTATTCAGATAAACTATAATGTAAAAGTGCCTCCTATTCTGAAACCACTTTACTGCATCAAGCTTACCTTTGTCATAACCTCTTCCATTCCCCTTTCTTGAGCATGTGTTAAGGAATACTTAAGTTGATGGTCATTTGACTAAGGCTGAATTTGAGTGATGGCACCATATGATATCAGTGTGATCGCAATGGTAGATTTATTTTGGGACACAGAGGAAATCAACTTTACCAGAGCCTATGGAAACAAAGAATTATTTCACTAGTGGTGGGGAAACTGTTGTGTAACAGGCAGCTTAGGTGGATTATAGGGACAATACAGCAGACTCCACCAGCTCGTGTGAAGGCATAGTTGGAAACTGATTACCAAAGAAAATTTTATCTCATCCCATTTTGATTATGCTTATATTAATAGCTTGTATCAGCCTGTAAGCAATGAGATTTTTGTGCAAGAGAAACTTATATTGGAAAGTGGTAGTGATGCTGCAATACAAAATGTAAAATTTATAATCAGTGCAGTTCAGTCACGCAGTAGGGTCCAACTCTTTCTGACTCCATGGACTTCAGCAGGTCAGGCCTCCCTGTCCATCGCCAATATATATAATATTGTATATATATACAATATTATATATTGCATATTATATATATATTGCATATATAGATATATATGCAAACATATAATAGGAATAGCTAAAATGTATTTCTCAACATGTGTCATCTATTTCAAGGCAATTGTAAAATGTGAAGAACATAAAGCAATAATAAGTTAGGTATATGGACATAGTTACTAAAGATGAACTGAAGTGTCCAATTTTCACTGTAATTAAGACAACCAAGAAAGAAACTAGCAAGTTGGCCTGGAATGTGTTTGCCAGTTTGAAAAATTAAATGTCAAGGTCAAACTACTAAGAGATGAAACAATGTCCAAATGAGGACAATCTGCTTATTGTGAAAACAATTGAAGAACCAGACTTCAGGAGGCCTTGACCAGTCCTCCCATCAATATTCTTCCCACTTAGGTTATTGGTAGACCTGTCCTTACATTGCCATAAGCCCTGGGAAGGCAGAAGTTTACTGGTGACATCCTCATATGAACCCAGAAAATGAAAGCAGATGACAAAAAGGCCAAATAGAATAGAATTCCTAAAGGGATAAATGGGTAAGAAGCAAAAAGAAGAACAGAGAGGAAATAATGACTCCACAAATGGTTGAAACAACTAAGAAGTGCAGAAACTTACCTTGTCTTTTCACACATGGGGGTCTACCACCATGTCTGCAAACACCAAGAGCTGGCCTCTGGATGAGAGAATGGCAACACCCGAGGGCATGTCTATATGAATGAGCATGCTAAGTCACTTCAGTTGTGTCTGACTCTTTGCAACCCCATGGACTGTAGCCCTCCAGGGTCCTCTGTCCAAGAGATTCTCCAGGCAAGAATACTGGAGTGGGTTGCCATGCCCTCCTCCAGGGGATCTTCTTGACCCAGGGATGGAACCCAAGTCTCATGTCTCCTGCACTGTTGGCAGGCGCCACCTACCCGTGACATTTCAATATGAGTTATGACATTTGGGTAAATGTGTTTGTGATCTGCCATAGAGTATGAAGTTCCTGGTGAAAATCTGACTACAGTCAGATTCTTCCTTTGGTTCTTGTTTAGATGAGTTAAGTGAAAGTGACTCAGTCATGTCCAATTCTTTGTGACCCTATGGGCTATACAGTCCATGGAATTCTTCAGGCCAGAATACTAGAGTGGGTAGCTTTTCCCTTCTCCAGGGGATCTTCCCAACCCAGGGACCGAACCCAGGTCTCCTGCATTGCAGGAAGATTCTTTACCAGCTGAGCCACAAGGGAAGCCCATCTAAACATACAGTGTGAAGTTCCTTGTGAGAATCTGACTATAGTAGGCTAGTATGTATCCAGGGAACACAATAATGCCTCATTCCCAACCTACATTAACACTCTGCCCTCTCCCAGGCATTTTCATACTGGAGACATACACACAAGAACCTGGAATATCAGTCACTATGCTGGTTCCCAGTACGTCTCAGTGTAGGGCCTTCTACACAGCTGGAAAATTGTCAAGTCAGAACTCAAACCACATGATTCTTTCACTAAATCACATTTTACAACATTGTAGAATAAATGTGTGACAATATTTTTTAAAAAGGTAGCAACCAATACAAAATATCATATAATATATCAAACACTAAGAAAATTTGGTAAAGTGCAGCACAGAAGAAATGCATGAATATAATGGAGTGCTAACTGTGTCTTTTGGGCAACAATGCTGTGTCAAAGAGCTGTGAAGAAAAGTACAAGGGTTAAAGAAGGCAGAAGTAATCAAGAAAATCAATGGAAGAACAATAACTGCCTAGAAAGGGAACATAATGTGCAGATAGGTAATTAAGCATGGCCGGTTCACAAGGCAGTTAAAAAAAAAAAAAAGGTAGAGCCTTCTGGTCAAGTTGGGTTGAAGCACTGTACTGCCTGGACTCACAAATGAAGCAGAATCTCTTTGACTCTAATTCTGCATCTTATCACTCTAGTGTGCAAGGATGACAGAGCCCCACATCTCCAGTGACAAGAAAGGAGGAGAGAGTGATAGGGCAGCACCCAGCCTTTGCAAGTAGGCACTGACTCAGCATACCTACTGCTTAGTATCATAAGAGAGACAAAAGCATAGACAAGTCCTCTGTATATGGGTGTCCCCTCGAAATAAATGGTGGTACTGCTCACAGTGCTCCAGAGTCTAGCCCATCACATCAGTCTCCCCTCTAAGAGAGGATTGGGAAAAGGGAGTTATTCTCTGGGCTAGGGAGCAGTCGTAAGAAAAATCCACCCAACCCAGTACATAGATCACTAATGCTTGAATAGAAACTAATCTGATCATAAACAAATTAGGCTATGAATAAAAATTTATTTTGCTGTTAAAATTTAAAATGTACCAGACTTCCCTGGTGGCCCAATGGTTAAAAATCCACCTGCCATTGCAGGGTACACAGGTTCAATCCCTGGTCAGAAAAGATTCCATATGCCTCAGGGCAACTAAGCCTGTGCGCCGCAACTACTGAACTCATGCTCTAGAGCTTGTGAGCCACAACTCCTGAGCCCTCATGTCTCAACTACTGAAGCCCATGTGCCCTAGAGCCCATATTCTTTGACAAGAGAAGCCACTACAATGAGAAGCCTGCACACCACAACTGGATAGTAGCCTCACAACTAGAGAAAGCCTGTGAGCAGCAATGAAGACCTAGAGCAACCACAAATAAATAAGTAAAAATTAAAAATTTCAAATGTGCCAAACCTGAAAACTGTTAAAATGTGAACCTAGGTACAAAACAAATTTGAATTCTCAAAAGTGGAAACAAAGTGGAACACTATATAATGATAAAATGTCAATCACCTGGAAGAAAGCATGATCTTAAATATGTGTGTATCAAAGAACAGAGCCTCAAAATATATGAAGGAAGAACTAATAAATGAAAGAAGTAGACAAGTCCAAAACTGTAGTACCATAAAGTGTCAACACCACACTCTCAGCAAATGATAAAACTATGAGACAAAATATCTGTAAGGGTATAGAAGAACTGAATAATACTGTTGCAGAAACCAGTACTCGAGAAACCAAGCACCACACTTGGAGAGTTGGAGAACTCAGGTTTATTATGCCAGCAGGCCCAGAGGAGTTAACACTCCAAGCTTTGAGCCCTGAACAAAGGGGTTACAGAGTTTTTATACACAGACAGGTATGATTAAGCGGGTTTGCAGGTTTTCAGGGCTGGGCGATTGCAAACAGCAGGACGAGGGTGAGTGAGATAAGCTCCAGTTCCTAGTATTGTGAGTCCCCACGTTCTGAGACTGCATGACCTGTGTGATCCAGGTTTGCTCACTTTGCAATGAGCAAGTGAGTTACAGAGGCAGAAGGAACAGGAGGTTATATAAAATTTTAACTTTTCCTCTTCATTCCCCCCTCTTGATCCTTCTATCATCTCATGTTTTGGTAGGACATTCAGAGTTCCCTGTTGGTTAGGGGGCTATATTGAGCTATTACCATTTGTAACTGTATGGATTTAATTCAAGAGGTTATGAACTTGCTAATAGCATTGAGAATACAAGGGAATAGCATTGAGAATACAAGAGCACCGCAAAGAACATGGGGAGGACCAGTTAAAGGGAGATGCCACTATGCCCAGCTCCAGATATTGTTCCAATTAACCCAGGAATTTGCTAGTTCCTCTCTCCTCATCATGATTTGTTCCCTTAGCTGTTGGGCCATGTCCCTGACTATTCCTGATTGGTTTACATAAAAGCAGCATTCTTCATCTATGAAGAGGCAGAGTCCTCTCTTTTCAGCTGTCACTAGGTCTAGCCCTCTCCTATTGTGTAAAACCACCTCAGCCAGGGAATCTGATTAAGGCCAATAAAGATTTGGCTACTCTCTCAATGTCGTCTGTGAAGTCCTTGGATAATGCATGGTAGAAGGTGGTTGATGAAGCAATTTCTCCTATTCCCATACCTATCTTAGCCATAATTCCCAGACCAGCTAGTAGGGGTATAAACTGGATGGTTCTTTTTGACCGCATATCCGAAGGAAAGTTATGACCAACCTAGATAGCATTAAAAAGCAGAGACATTACTTTGCCAACAAAGGTCCGTCTAGTCAAGGCTATGGTTTTTCCAGTGGTCATGTATGGATGTGAGAGTTGGACTGTGAAGAAAGCTGAGCACCTAAGAATTGATACTTTTGAACTGTGGTGTTGGAGAAGACTCTTGAGAGTCCCTTGGACTGCAAGGAGATCCAACCAGTACATTCTGAAGGAGATCAGCCCTGGGTGTTCTTTGGAAGGAATGATGCTAAAGCTGAAACTCCAGTTTGGCCACCTCATGTGAAGAGTTGACTCATTGGAAAAGACTCTGATGCTGGTAGGGATTGGGGGCAGGAGGAGAAGGGGACGACAGAGGAAAAGATGGCTGGATGGCATCACCAACTCGATGGACGTGAGTTTGAGTGAACTCCGGGAGTTGGTGATGGATAGGGAGGCCTGGCGTGCTGCAATTCATGGGGTCGCAAAGAGTCGGACACAACTGAGCGACTGAACTGAACTGCACTGAACTGATGTGCTGTCAGAGGTACGGTGAGAGTCTGCCTGTTAGGGACAATATTCATTTGGGGAGTGAGGAAAGCTAAGATGCAGATACCCATCCAATTGACTGGTAGACATGAGTAAGCATCTGTCCCACAAACAAAGAAAAGGTGCTAATGGGGGTGGCACAATATTGTGTTTGTGGGAAGATGAGTGGGCCACTCACCTTTTAACATTTGATTGCATTCATCCCTGGCTAAATTGCCTACAAGTTCAGTTCTTCCATCATTTGTAAAGCATTTTGGAACCTTTTGAGTTAACTCAATTGTCCTTAAGACTGGCCCTTGTAAGGGTGGATCTATAGGAATTCCCATGTCTGTTGCATTTTTCAATGGTACTGGTGTAGCTAAGTACCATGGAGCTCCTAAGGATAAGCAAAGCCAGCAATCCCTGGCCAGTTGGGGGTTGGTGTCATTAAGAAGGTGATGACTTGTGTTGAGAATCTGGTATGCTGCTGCTGCTGCTGCTAAGTCGCTTCAGTCATGTCCAACTCTGTGCGACCCCATAGACGGCAGCCCACCAGGCTCCCCCGTCCCTGGGATTCTCCAGGCAAGAACACTGGAGTGGGTTGCCATTTCCTTCTCCAATGCACGAAAGTGAAAAGTGAAAGTGAATTCGCTCAGTCGTGTCCGACTCTTAGAGACCCCATGAACTGTAGCCCACCAGGCTCCTCCATCCATGGGATTTTCCAGGCAAGAGTACTGGAGTGGGGTGCCATTGCCTTCTCCGTGAGAATCTGGTATAGACGAGCATCTTAGGGGGAGTTAACTCTGTAACCTGGGTCATACTGCCAACAAGCAGTCTGATTTTTTAAGGCAAAATTGGTCTGTGATTTCATTTGTTTGCATTATTGTTCCTGTCCAGTAGGTTTTTCCATTCATTTGGCAGACAGACACCTGTTCTGGGTTGTAACATCGGTGTGGCATTCGGGGGTAGATGAAGGAACAGGGGCATGATGGCAATGTCATGGTGTCAGGATACCGCCCGGGGTTTGGATCCTCTGGTGGGGGAGAGTTAGAAGCAGTAGGGGGCACAACTGGAAAACATTTTTGGCACCCAGGCCCCTGGATATACATCGCATGGTTATGAAGGCAGTAGGTGATCGGCCTATAGGATTGGCTATCTATACATTGTTCTAGCTGATGATTTTCTAAGGGTTGACTGTGATGTTGACAGGTGCATGATGGATAAGGAACGGCACCATCTGTTACAGCAAGGGACACCAAAAAGGCTGCAAAGCAGCCTGCACACATCAGATAACTGAACACTAGCAAAAGGTTTTCTTCCCATCTTTGGGTTGTCCTGGCTATAGCAACTGAGCCTATTGTGAAGGGGGGTCAACTATACTGTGAGCAATTTAGTTAGTGGGGAGAATCGATCACAAGAGACATCTAATAAGAATGAGGCTTCCCACTACAGTGAGATAACAGACAGCTAACCGCAGCTTCTGACCCAAATCCCAGTCCTGGGGTGTGACTGAAGCTAGTACTATAGCAAAGATCACAGCAATAACACCAATCAGGGATAGAGTCCAGGGTTGACAATGAAAATCCATTGATATTTTGAAAACCAGACCCTCAAGCTTCTGCCATGCGTTGACGAGGCAGCTGATGGAGTGTGGCTGGAGCAAGGCTGTGTGTTGTTCAAGCTTCTGCCGTGTGTTGACTAGTCAGCTTCCTGAGTGACTAGAGCAGGGCTCAGCGTCCTTCCTGGGTTAGGGCCGTTGTTTCTGGAACTAGAACTTGAGGGGATTTTCAGGGGTCCCGAATTTTTTTCCAGGTGTCCTCATCAAAGGAAGTCGCTGCCTTCTTGACTCTGGTGTGGTGGATCCAAGGGATGACACCTGTAACTCTAACAGCTGTAGGGGTTGCCAGGACGACAGTGTGAGGGCCTGTCCAAACTGCCTGAAGTGTTTTTTTCTTTTTTTAACCTTTAACCCATACCTCATCTCCTGGCTGATAGGGACGAACCCAATTGCCCAAAGGAATGGGTGTCCTTTCTAAGATTTATCAGGCGATATGGCGGAAGACTTTTCCCAGGGCCTGGAGGTGTTGGGACATCTCCAGGTCAGCTAGTTGCTGGTGGTCTCGGTTGAGCTTTTCTATCACTAGAGGTGGTCTCCCATATAAGATCTTAAAGGGAGAATAGCCTGAGGACCTTGAGGTGTATTCACAGAGAGAGATGGAGAGTCCACAGAATGATAAGGCAGCTTTTTCCAGCATTGTCTGGGTGTTGTCCAGTGGATAGTCTTGTCATACTACTACTTGGAGAAGCAAACTTAACAAGAAAGTTAAAGCTATATGGCCCAAAGATTAATAGAAGTAGGAAAGCTGTTGTGGGACTAGCCAGGAGAACCAGGTCCAGACATTGGTTTGTGACATTAGTATTTCTCTAGGTATGGGAAGATGCAAGAATTTGGACTCATAAAAATCTTTACCTGAAAACATCTGACTATCTGAAGGCCTGTTTTTCTGGATTTTTCCCAGAGCACAGAGTGCCTTATTTTTTGTCTCCACCCTGAACTCCTTTCAAGGGGGTGTTGAAGGTCAGCATCTTGTAATGGTCATGATTTGACCTTTGTAGAGGCAGCTGGCAAATTTCCAGTAAGCAGGGCCCCTTCATAGCCACATATTTGACCATGTTTGGGGGGCATTTCATGATCATTGTGTCCCACAGGCTGGGAAGGCTCATTCCCAGGTCTAACAAAGATTCCACTGACAGGCCACTTAATGTGTTGTCACTAGAGCAGGCCTTGTAAGTAGCAAAAGTTTCTGGACCATACCTGTCTCACTAGCCTCTTGGTCCAGGAAAATATTTCCTCTTGTTGCTTCTTCCCATATCTAGAGTTACATTATTACAATTATTGATCTCATATGGAACTGTATATCAGCATTTTATTACAGGTTCAGTCACACAATATAATGTAGGAAGTAATCTTCTGAAGCAAGCTACATAGAAAATAATATAGCCAGCAGTTATTAATAAAGTCACAAGCAAGAGTTTAAGTCAAGAACTTTCATTGGGTATAGCCCGGTATACTCCAGGTCATCTGACTCAGTTGAATGATTATAGCCAAGTGTTAAAATCCTGGTTGTACATCATGGAGCATCTGACCTTCATCCAAAGATTGGTTACTGAGATAAGCTTTAGAAACAATCTTAAGAGTGTTTTTATTAACTTAATTAAACCTTTTAGCAATATAACATAACAAGGAGTGATCTCAAAAGTGAGTCTTAGTAAGCACAGACCTTAATTAACAAAACTAGAACTTAATATTCAGTGAAACATAATTTTTTTCCTTTTTGGAGAACTCATTGTGAGGGCATTAACACTGTAGCCATGTAAGGCTATAACCTATCAAATAAAAATGAGATCAGTCAGGGAGCCTGGAGAGCCCATAGCTCTCGCTCTTTGATTTTTAGCTTTTTATCCATTTTCAATAGGAGCAGACTATTGCCATGTTTTAAGGACATTGGGATAGCAAAGGTCTAACCATAAGGGGCTATTTTTTTGTAGAAGCAGAATGAGCTTTGTCTACATGTACCATAATCTTAAATAATGTTTATTTACTTTACTGAAGTAATAAAAATATTTTAAAACAAGTGTAAATCACTTAAAGGCAAAGAAACTCATAATCTGTTATCAAAAGCTGCATTCTAAGAAAACTTTTTTCTCTAAACAAAGAGAAGACCAAATTCTAGTCTGGTACCAGCTTACTGTTAATAACAAAATTTGTTTATCTGCTTAATCTTACAAAGTCTTTTCCATAAATTTTTAAGAACTAGCAGTATTCTTCTAAAGGCATGAGAGTAAAACCGTAGAAGGCATGTTTAAAATCTGATTCTATTGCAATTGACAAAGAAACCTGGTCATAACACTTTAATATGATAACTAGAATTATAATTGACCTTCTTTTATCAGGACATATCAGATCTATATGAATTTCACATAATCTTGGGATATCTATATTAGTAACATAACCATACAGTATAACCTGAAAAGATTTATCACCCCTTCAACAGTACTTCTCATGTAATTTAACATGTCAAATGAACCCAGGTAGCTTAATAGCTTTTTGGGATGTCTCAGGGGCCCTCTGAAGCACCCCAAAGTTAGCTAAAAGTCAAGTTATTTAGGAAGTTTTGTCAATACTATCAAAAGGGTTTATAACACTCAGTCAAGTAGGATCATATAAGTCACTGTGAAATAATATTTACTTAGCCAAAGGTAACAAAAGATTCAAAGGTAAATATAGGACAGATCAATTAAGAGGTAAAGAAACTTAAATCTATTATTAAAAGCAGTTCAACATCTGAAGAAAGTATGTCCTCTTAACAGAGAGAAAGGCTGAATTCAAGTTTTGCACCAGCTTACTTTAAACTCATTTAGGTAAACTTAATTAGATTTATTTTTAAACTTGGTCCTAACCATGCACAAAACTTTTTTTTCAGGGTCCACTTTCCACAAAATTTTTAATCACTTTCTATAACAGCCACCTGTAAGTCAGACCTACTTTCTTTTCCCTTTATAAAATGTAATTTTATTTTTTATATCTGCTTTATTTAAAACATACATCCTACTTCCTTATTAATTATCAAACATTAATACTAGATATTTAATATTTAATATTTCCCAGTTTATGTGAATCTGAAATTTATTTAGGTCAATTTTTCTGTATTTAGAATTGTTTGATTTGTAAGCACTTACTTTTCTTTAGGCCACTTAAATTAGAACTAATTTACAACTTCAACAATATTATCAGAAAAAAACAAAAGATATACACTGAGATATACATAAATCCAGACAGACAGGCTGACAGAGATCTTATAGTTTTCTGCTTGAGATTCAAAATATCTCTTTGACCCCTTTTTCTTTCTTGCTTGAAGTTCTAACTTGCCCAAGGCTGAGGTCTCAGGTAAAGTGGGCTGTGTATTTCAAGGACATGGAAAGGGTTAACTTCAAGCTTTTTCCTAGGCAGGCCTTTTAAAAAGCTAGTTGTTTTTAATTGCATATGCAAAAAAGAATTGGCTTTGCAGTTTCCAAGAACAAAACTTTCTCTCTGTTCAATCAGCGATCACACACTCAATCATTCAGAGTCTATCACAATGTCCCCCTTCTCCTGAGTCCCCAGGTTTCCTTAATTGTTGCTCCCTCCCTGGGAGCTCCAAGGAGGTGATCAGTCTCCTCTTCTACCCGCTGGGGTAGGACCTGACTGGGGACTGGCCCTGGGGCCTTACCTGATTCTGTGGCCATTCCTGGTGAGTTGGTCTGTCCCTCCAATGAGTACAGCTGGGGCCTGGCTGTCCAGAGAGTCAAAACACTGGTCTGAAGAGAACCCAGAATACTATCAGGTGGTGCACCTCCTCATTCGTCTCGGAGTTCCTTCGCTCCAGCCTGGCCAAGCCATCAGTCCGGCAGCTCAAGGGGCCGGCATGGTTGGAATCTGTCTGGGGCCTCCAGAAATGTTGCAGAAACCAGTATGTGACCTATGGAATCCAGACTTTGCAAGGAGCAAGCTGAGTTACAGAGGCAGAGGGAACAGGAGGTTATGTAAAATGTTAACTTTTCTTCTTCAATACAATCAGCCAAAATAGTGTAATTGATGTATTTACAGACAACATCAATGACAGAAAATACGTTCTTTTTAAGTACCCATGGAATTTTCAACAAGATAACTCATACCTTGGAGACAAATCTCAACAATAAAAAATTGACATTATACAGAGTACGTTCACCAACCATAAAGCCATCAAATTAATAATCAATAGAGGAAAAACAACAGAAAATGTACACATAGTTAAAAATAAAACAATATGTTGATACTTCTACATAATCCATGGATCAAAGAAGTCTCAAAGGAAAATTTTTAAACACAAAGAACTGAAAGAAAATAAAAATGAAACATTATTTGGAATACAATTAAAGTGATGATGAGAGGGAAGTTCATAGCACTAAATGTTTACATTAAACAGATCAAATCAGATCAGTCGTTCAGTGGTGTCCGACTCTTTGCGACCCCATGAATCGCAGCATGCCAGGCCTCCCTGTCCATCACCAACTCCCAGAGTTCACTCAGACTCATGTCCATCGAGTCACTGATGCCATCCAGCCATCTCATCCTCTGTCGTCCCCTTCTCCTCCTGCCCCCAATCCCTCCCAGCATCAGAGTCTTTTCCAATGAGTCAACTCTTGGCAGGAGGTGGCCAAAATACTGCAGTTTCAGCTTTAGCATCATTCCTTCCAAAGAAATCCCAGGGCTGATCTCCTTCAGAATGGACTGGTTGGATCTCCTTGCAGTCCAAGGGACTCTCAAAGAGTCTTCTCCAACACCACAGTTCAAAAGCATCAATTCTTCAGCGCTCAGCCTTCTTCACAGTCCAACTCTCACATCCATACATGACCACAGGAAAAACCATAGCCTTGACTAGACGGACCTTTGTTGGCAAAGTAATGTCTCTGCTTTTGAATATGCTATCTAGGTTGGTCATAACTTTCCTTCCAAGGAGTAAGCGTCTTTTAATTTCATGGCTGCAGTCACCATCTGCAGTGATTTGGGAGCCCAGAAAAATAAAGTCTGACACTGTTTCCACTGTTTCCCCATCTATTTGCCATGAAGTGATGGGACCAGATGCCATGATCTTGGTTTTCTGAATGTTGAGCTTTAAGCCAACTTTTTCACTCTCCTCTTTCACTTTCATCAAGAGGCTTTTTAGTTCCTCTTCACTTTCTGCCATAAGGGTGGTATCATCTGCATATCTTAGGTTATTGATATTTCTCCCGGCAATCTTGATTCCAGCTAGTATTTCTTCCAGTGCAGCGCTTCTCATGATGTACTCTGCCTATAAGTTAAATAAGCAGGGTGACAATATACAGCCTTGATGTACTCCTTTTCCTATTTGAAACCAGTCTGTAGTTCCATGTCCAATTCTAACTGTTGCTTCCTGACCTGCATACAGATTTCTCAAGAGGCAGGTCAGGTGGTGTGGTATTCCCATCTCTTTCAGAATTTTCCACAGTTTATTGTGATCCACACAGTCAAAGGCTTTGGCATAGTCAATAAAGCAGAAATAGATGTTTTTCTGGAACTCTCTTGCTTTTTCCATGATCCAGCGAATGTTGGCAATTTAATCTCTGGTTCCTCTGCCTTTTCTAAAACCAGCTTGAACATCAGGAAGTTCACGGTCCACATATTGCTGAAGCCTGGCTTGGAGAATTTTGAGCAGTACTTTACTAGCATGTGAGATGAGTGCAATTGTGCGGTAGTTTGAGCATTCTTTGGCATTACCTTTCTTTGGGATTGGAATGAAAACTGACCTTTTCCAGTCCTGTGGCCACTGCTGAGTTTTCCAAATTTGCTGGCATATTGAGTGCAGCACTTTCACAGCATCATCTTTCAGGATTTGGAATAGCTCAACTGGAATTTCATCACCTCCACTAGCTTTGTTCGTAGTGATGCTTTCTAAGGCCCGCTTGACTTCACATTCCAGGATGTCTGGCTCTAGGTCAGTGATCACACCATCGTGATTATCTGGGTCGTGAAGGTCTTTTTTGTACAGTTCTTCTGTGTATTCTTGCCATCTCTTCTTAGTATCTTCTGCTTCTGTTAGGTCCATACCATTTCTGTCCTTTATCAAGCCCATCTTAGCATGAAATGTTCCTTTGGTATCTCTGATTTTCTTGAAGAGATCCCTAGTCTTTCCCATTCTGTTGTTTTCCTCTATTTCTTTGCATTGATCACTGAAGAAGGCTTTTTTATCTCTTCTTGCTATTCTTTGGAACTCTGCATTCAGATGTTTATTTCTTTCCTTTTCTCCTTTACTTTTCGCTTCTCTTCTTTTCACAGCTATTTGTAAGGCCTTCCCAGACAGCCATGTTGCTTTCTGGCGTTTCTTTTCCATGGGGATGGCCTTGATCCCTGTCTCCTGCACCATGTCACGAGCCTCCATCCATAGTTCATCAGGCACTCTATCTATCAGATCTAGGCCCTTAAATCTATTTCTCACTTCTACTGTATAATCATAAGGGATTTGATTTAGGTCATACCTGAATGGTCTAGTGGTTTTCCCTACTTTCTTCAATTTAAGTCTGAATTTGGCAATAAGGAGTTCATGGTCTGAGCCACAGTCAGCTCCTGGTCTTGTTTTTGCTGACTGCATAGAGCTTCTCCATCTTTGGCTGCAAAGAATATAATCAATCTATTTCGGTGCTGACCATCTGGTGATGTCCATGTATAGAGTCTTCTCTTGTGTTGTAACAGAGTAAAGGTCTAAAATCAATTACCTAAAATTTCTATCTCAAGAAACTAGAAAAAGAAAGGTAACACAAAAAATTAGAAGGAAGGAAATAATTTTTTTAAAAAATATAAAACAATAGCAATGAAAAGAGAGAAAGTATAGAGAAAATCAATGCAATAAGAAATCGATTCATTGAGAGTATCAATAAAATTGACAAAACTTTAGCAAAACTGACAAAGATACAAAGAGAAGATTAGAATTATCTATATTAATAATAAAATAAGGGATAACACTATAAATTTTGCAAGCTTTATAAGGATAACAAGGAACATGACAACTTAACACTCATAAAATCCACAACTTAGAAGAAATAGACCAATTCCTCAAAACTACAAGATGTCAAAATTCAATTAAGAAAAAAGAGATATATAACTATCAAAGAAATTATTTGTACTGTAAAACTCCTGAAAAACTATTCGCCCAGAAGGCTTCACACGAGAACATAACCAAATGATTAAACAATTGATAATAATTTGATAAAATCTCTTACAGAAAATGGAAGATATGAAACAGTTTCAAATTAATTTTATGAGCCAATATTAGTCTGGTACTAAATTCAGGCAAAGACAGTACAAAAGCAGAAAACTTTACATAAATAACGTTCATGAGAGTAGATGCAAAAATTCTTGACAAAAAGCAGCAAATCAATTTCAGAAATGTATAAAGAGAATTGCTCACTATAACCAAGGAGGATTTATTTTAATTATGCAAAGCTGGTGCAGCATTCTGAAATAAATCAATACAATCCACCATATCAAAAGCCTAAAGAAGAGGGAGTGATGTCAGCAAGAAGATCAACTAAGAAGCTCTAGGCATTCCGTCTTCCACAGAAACACTAAATAAACCAAAAGAGCTTTGAGAACTCTAGAAACCAGGTGAGAAGCAGCAACAACCAAGCAAACATCTAAACAAGGAAAAGCCACAACTAAGATGGTAGGAAATTACATGACATTTTGTTCACTCTTGTCCTACCTCCTCCTTAGTACAGCACAGCATGGTTGGGAAGAAACTTCCCAGTTCCCAGTTCCTGTCTTAGGTAAGAAATGTAACTTGCTTGTTCTCTGTTCATATATGTCCAAGGGATTAGTTTTTGTGTCCCCTATCATTGTTTGGATAACTGTTTAGGAAACAGAGAGTAATAGTCTGTGCAACAGAGCTCATGATATCTGCAGACGCACAGGCACCAGGCACCAGAGGAATACAATGGAAAACCAGCTTCTGAAAAGAAGCAGGGGTAAGACTCTTAAGGAAATCAGATCATTTAAAAGCAGCTTATACATCAAGAACTAAAATAAAATTAAAACACAAGCCCAGTAAAAAAAAAAAAAAAAAAAAATCAGCAAAGGCTTAAGAGAATACTGTGCCTTTAAAATAAGCTGGTCAGTGAAGTTCTTTCCCTCCACAAAGCCAGTCCGTGAAGTTTTGGAGAGGTGGCTATTTTTTCAAATGTCAAAATCTCAACAAAATATCACAAAGCAGTCAAAGAAACAGAAAAAGATGGCTCATTCAAAGGAATGAAGTCTCTAGAAATCAACCTAAAGAAATGCAGGCCTCTGACTTACCTGACTTTAAATTCTTTAAAAAGAATTTAAAACAACTTTTTAAAAGATATTCAATGGGGCTTCCCTGGTGGTACAGTGGATAAGAATCTACCTGCCAATTCAGGGGACACAGGTTCAATCCCTGGTCCTGGAAGATGCCACACGCTGCAGAGCAACTGAGCCAGTGAGCCACAACCACTAGCCCATGCTCTAGAGCCTGCAAGCCACAACTACTGAGCCCATGTGCCACAACTACTGAAGCCTGACTGTCTAGAGCCTGTGCTCCACAACAAGAGAAACCACTGCAGTGAGAAGATTGAGCACAACAACGAGTAATTCCTGCTCAGTGTAACTAGATAAAGCCCACGCAAAGCAACAAAGACCCAGCACAGCCAAAAATGAAATAATTTTTTTTAAAAGATACTCAATTAGGTAAAAAAGAACCCAGACAGATAGCTAAACAAAATCAGAAAAATGATACCAATAAAATGAGAATATCAATAAGGAGGTTAAAATTATTAAAAAGAACCAAACAGAAAATTTAGAGCAGAAAAATATAACTGAATTGAAAAATTCACTAGAGGGGTTCAACAGCAGATCTGATCAGGTAGAAGAAAAAAAACCAATGATGACAGGTCATTTAAATTACTGAGTCAAAAGAACAAAAGAAAAAAGACTGAAGAAAAGTGGATACAATCTCAAAAATAGAGCCTTAACAGTTATGAGAATCTGTTGAATGGCCAGTATATGCATTATGTGAATCCCAGCAGAAGAGAAAGAAAAAGGAACCAAGAACTTAAAAAAAATAATTAGCCAAAAACTTTTCAAATCTCAGGAAAGACATGAATATCCAAATACAAGAAGCTAAGTGAGAAACCTGTATGCAGGTCAGGAAGCAACAGTTAGAACTGGACATGGAACAACAGACTGGTTCCAAATAGGAAATGGAGTACGTCAAGGCTGTATATTGTCACCCTGCTTATTTAACTTATAAGCAGAGTACATCATGAGAAATGCTGGACTGGAAGAAGCACAAGCTGGAATCAAGATTGCCCAGAGAAATATCAATAACCTCAGATATGCAGATGACACCACCCTTATGGCAGAAAGTGAAGAGGAACTAAAAAGCCTCTTGATGAAAGTGAAAGAGGAGAGTGAAAAAGTTGGCTTAAAGCTCAACATTCAGAAAACCAAGATCATGGCATCTGGTCCCATCACTTCATGGCAAATAGATGGGGAAACAGTGGAAACAGTGTCAGACTTTATTTTTCTGGGCTCCCAAATCACTGCAGATGGTGACTGCAGCCATGAAATTAAAAGACGCTTACTCCTTGGAAGGAAAGTTATGACCAACCTAGATAGCATATTCAAAAGCAGAGACATTACTTTGCCAACAAAGGTCCATCTAGTCAAGGCTATGGTTTTTCCTGTGGTCATGTATGGATGTGAGAGTTGGACTGTGAAGAAGGCTGAGCGCTGAAGAATGGATGCTTTTGAACTGTGGTGTTGGAGAAGACTCTTTGAGAGTCCCTTGGACTGCAAGGAGATCCAACCAGTCCATTCTGAAGGAGATCAGCCCTGGGATTTCTTTGGAAGGAATGATGCTAAAGCTGAAACTCCAGTACTTTGGCCACCTCATGCGAAGAGTTGACTCATTGGAAAAGACTCTGATGCTGGGAGGGATTGGGGGCAGGAGGAGAAGGGGACGACAGAGGATGAGATGGCTGGATGGCATCAGTGACTCGATGGACATGAGTCTGAGTGAACTCCGGGAGTTGGTGATGGACAGGGAGGCCTGGCGTGCTGCGATTCTTGGGGTCGCAAAGAGTCGGACACGACTGAGAGACTGAACTGAACTGAACTGAAGTGAACTAAGTAAGGTAAACTAAAAAAGATCCAATTAAGGTATATTATAATTAAGCTGTCAAAATTCAAAGACAGAGAATATAAAAAGCAGCAAGAAAAAAACTAACTCATTACATATAAAGAAGCTTCTAAAAATTATCAGTGGAAATCTCAACAGAAGCCTTGCAGTCCAGAAGGAAGTGGGTTAATACATTCAAAGTGCTGAAAGGAAAAATTATCAACAAAGAATACTATATACAGCAAATCCATTCTTCAAAAATGAAGGACAAATTAAGACTTTCTCACATAAAAAAAAGCTGAGGGAGTTCATTACTACAAGAAATGACCTACAAGAAATGCCAAATAGTCCTTTAAGTAGAAAGGAACACCAAACATGCTGGTGTTCAATGTTTCTAAACTTATTGTGCATAAAAATCTTGCACTTGGGCTGTCGAACATTGTGCATGCTTTGACAGCATTCTGTACCTTCTGGCTTGCTCCTCTGATTATTGCTATTATATATTTAGAACAATATTAAATAGCTCCCATCTGCTTTATTTGGGGCTACAACTCAGGTGGTATAACATTTTTAATTCATTTTATTTTTAAAATTGTCTTACATTGAAATCGAACTCTTCCCTGGGTCCTATGAATTTTGACACATGCACTCACTTGTGTAACCACTGTCATAGTCAAAATAGAGAGCCATTCTATCATTTCTATAACTCCCTTGTGCCATCTCTTCATAGCAGAATTTCTCATTCTTGGCTCTATTGATATATGTGAAGCTGCTCAGTCATGTCTGACTCTTTGCGACCCCATGGACTGTAACCTACCAGGCTCCTCTGTCCATGGGATTTTACAGGCAAGAGTACTGGAGTGGGTTGCCATTTGCTTCTCCAGGGGAATCTTTCCAACCCAGGGATCGAACCTGGGTCTCCTGCATTGCAGGCAGAAGCTTTACTGTCTGAGCCAGGAGGGAAGCCCATTGATATTGAGCTGGATAATTCTTTGTTGTGGGGAGTTTTTCTGTGCATTGTAAGATGCTTAGGAGCACCCCTGACCTATGTCCACAAGGTGCCAGTAGCACCCCTCCTCCATTAGTGACAATCAAAATTGTCTGGAGTCATTGCCAAATAAATGTTCCCTGGGCAGGAGAAAAATAATCTCCCATCATGATGTACCACTGCCTTATAGTCACTCCCTGTCCCCAGTCCTTGTCCTGACAATAATCACAATGTGTTCTACATTATTATACATTTATCTTTTTGAGAATATCTTATAACTAGAACAATACCTTATATAACTCGTTGAAACTGGCTTCTTTGACTAAGCATGCTTTTGAGATTCATCCAAATTATCACATCCATCAACAGTTCACTTCTTTTTACTGCTGAAGCATGTTCCATTTATTGGCTGTATCCAAGATTTTTAATTCATTTACCTGTTTAAGGACATTTGACTTGTTTTCAGAATTGTGAAGATTTTACATAGAGCAGGTAGAAACATTCATATACAGGTTTATGTTTAGCTATAAACTTGTTTGTCAAGGGTAAGTATACACAAAAGTGATTGCTGGGTCATATAGCAAATTATGTTTAACTTTATAAGAAATCTCCAAATCATATTCTACATTGTTTTTACCATTTGCATTCCTATCAGCAATGTATGAGATTTTCAGTTGCTCCATAGTTCTCTAGCATATGGTATGCAGAATTCCAGAGAATATCAAGAAGAGACAAGAAGGCATTCTTCAATGAACAAGCAAAGAAATAGAGGAAAACAACAGAAGGGGAAAGACTGGAGATATCTTCAAGAAAACTGGAAATATCAAAGGAATATTTCATGCAAATATGGGCACAATAAAGAACAGAGAGAGTAAAGACCTAATAGAAGCAGAAGAGATCAAGAAGAGATGACAAGAATACATAGAAGAACTGTACAAAAAAGATCTTAATGACCTGGATAACCACGATAGTGTGATCACTCACGTAGAGCCAGACATCCTGGAGTGTGAAGTCAAGTAGGATTTAGGAAGCATTGCTGCCAATAAAGCTAGTGGAGGTGATGGAATTCCAGTTGAGCTATTTAAAATCCTTAAAAAAAAATGATGTTATAAAAGTGCTGCACTCAATGTGTCAGCAAATTTGGAAAACCCAGCAGTGGCCACAGGACTGGAAAAGGTCAATCTTCATCCCAATTTCCAAGAAGGGCAGTACTATAGAATGTTCAAACTACTGGACAATTGTGTTCGCTTTCCATGCTAATAAGGTTATGCTTATAATCCTTCAAGCTAGGCTTCAGCAGTATTTGAATTGAGAACTTCCAGATGTACAAGCTGGGTTTAGAAAAGGCAGAGGAAACAAAGGGAGAAAAATCAAATCAATAAAATTAGAAATGAAAATGGAGAGATCACAACAGACAACACAGAAATACAAAGGATCATAAGAGTACTATCAACAATTATATGCCAATAAAATGGACAACGTGGAAGAAATGGACAAATTCTTAGAAAAGTACAACTTTCCAAAACTCGACCAGGAAGTAATAGAAAATCTTAACAGACCCATCACAAGCATGGTAATTGAAACAGTAATCAAAAATCTTCCAACAAACAAAAGCCCAGGTCCAGACGGCTTCACAGCTGAATTCTACCAAAAATTTAGAGAAGAGCTAACACCTATCCTGCTCAAACTCTTCCAGAAAATTGCAGAGGATGGTAAACTTCCAAACTCATTCTATGAGGCCATCACCCTAATACCAAAACCTGACAAAGATCCCACAAAAAAAGAAAACTACAGGCCAATATCACTGATGAACATAGATGCAAAAATCCTTAACAAAATTCTAGCAATCAGAATCCAACAACACATTAAAAAGATCATACACCAGGACCAAGTGGGCTTTATCCCAGGGATGCAAGGATTCTTCAATAGCCGCAAATCAATCAATGTAATACACCACATTAACAAATTGAAAAATAAAAGCCATATGATTATCTCAATAGATGCAGAGAAAGCCTTTGACAAAATTCAACATACATTTATGATAAAAACTCTCCAGAAAGCAGGAATAGAAGGAACATACCTCAACATAATAAAAGCTATATATGACAAACCCACAGCAAACATTATCGTCAATGGTGAAAAATTGAAAGCATTTCCTCTAAAGTCAGGAACAAGACAAAGGTGCCCACTTTCACCATTACTATTCAACATAGTTTTGGAGGTTTTGGCCACAGCAATCAGAACAGAAAAAGAAATAAAAGGAGTCCAAATTGGAAAAGAAGTAAAGCTCTCACTATTTGCAGATGACATGATCCTCTACATAGAAAACCCTAAAGACTCCACCAGAAAATTACTAGAGCTAATCAATGACTATAGTAAAGTTGCAGGATATAAATCAACACACAGAAATCCCTTGCATTCCTATACACTAATAATGAGAAAACAGAAAGAGAAATTAAGGAAACAATTCCATTCACCATTGCAACGGAAAGAATAAAATACTTAGGAATATATCTACCTAAAGAAACTAAAGACCTATATATAGAAAACTATAAAACACTGGTGAAAGGAATCAAAGAGGACACTAACAGATGGAGAAATATACCATGTTCATGGATTGGAAGAATCAATTTAGTGAAAATGAGTATACTACCCAAAGCAATTTAGAGATTCAATGCAATCCCTATCAAGCTACCAACAGTATTCTTCACAGAGCTAGAACAAATAATTTCAAAATTTGTATGGAAATACAAAAAACCTCGAATAGCCAAAGCGATCTTGAGAAAGAAGAATGGAACTGGAGGAATCAACCTGCCTGACTTCAGGCTCTACTACAAAGCCACAGTTATCAAGACAGTATGGTACTGGCACAAAGACAAAAATATAGATCAATGGAACAAAATAGAAAGCCCAGAGATAAATCCACGCACATATGGACACCTTATCTTTGACAAAGGAGGCAAGAATATACAATGGATTAAAGACAATCTCTTTAACAAGTGGTGCTGGGAAATCTGGTCAACCACTTGTAAAAGAATGAAACTAGAACACTTTCTAACACCATACACAAAAATAAACTCAAAATGGATTAAAGATCTACATGTAAGACCAGAAACTATAAAACTCCTAGAGGAGAACATAGGCAAAACACTCTCCGACATATATCACAGCAGGATCCTCTATGACCCACCTCCCAGAATATTGGAAATAAAAGCAAAAATAAACAAATGGGACCTAATTAACCTTAAAAGCTTCTGCACATCAAAGGAAACTATTAGCAAGGTGAAAAGACAGCCTTCAGAATGGGAGAAGATAATAGCAAATGAAGCAACTGACAAACAACTAATCTCGAGAATATACAAGCAACTCCTACAGCTCAACTCCAGAAAAATAAATGACCCAATCAAAAAATGGGCCAATGAACTAAATAGACATTTCTCCAAAGAAGACATACAGATGGCTAACAAACACATGAAAAGATGCTCAACATCACTCATTATCAGAGAAATGCAAATCCAAACCACTATGAGGTTCCATTTCACACCAGTCAGAAGGGCTGCGATCCAAAAGTCTACAAGTAATAAATGCTGGAGAGGGTGTGGAGAAAAGGGAACCCTCTTACACTGTTGGTGGGAATGCAAACTAGTACAGCCACTATGGAGAACAGTGTGGAGATTCCTTAAAAAACTGGAAATAGAACTAACTGCCTTATGACCCAGCAATCCCACTGCTGGGCATACACACTGAGGAAACCAGAAGGGAAAGAGACACGTGTACCCCAATGTTCATCGCAGCACTGTTTATAATAGCCAGGACATGGAAGCAACCTAGATGTCCATCAGCAGATGAATGGATAAGAAAGCTGTGGTACATATACACAATGGAGTATTACTCAGCCATTAAAAAGAATACATTTGAATCAGTTCTAATGAGGTGGATGAAGCTGGAGCCTATTATACACAGTGAAGTAAGCCAGAAAGAAAAACACCAATACAGTATACCAACGCATATATATGGAATTTAGAAAGATGGTAACAGTGGCCCTGTGTACGAGACAGCAAAAGAGACACTGATGTATAGATCAGTCTTATGTACTCTGTGGGAGAGGGAGAGGGTGGGAGGATTTGGGAGAATGGCATTGAAACATGTAAAATATCACGTATGAAACGAGTTGCCAGTCCAGGTTCGATGCATGATGCTGGATGCTTGGGGCTGGTGCACTGGGACGACCCAGAGGGATGGTATGGGGAGGGAGGAGGGAGGAGGGTTCAGGATGGGGAACACATGTATACCTGTGGCGGATTCATTTTGATATTTGGAAAAACTAATACAATTATGTAAAGTTTAAAAATAAAATAAAATTTTAAAAAAAGTTATATAACTCACTGCAAAAAAAAAAAAAAGAAAAGGCAGAGGAACCAGAGATCAAATTGCCAGTATTTGCTGGTTCATAGAGCAAGCAAGGGAATTCCAGAAAAACATCTACTTCTGCTTCACTGAGTATGCTAATGTCTTTCACTGTATGGACCATAAAAAACTGTGGGAAACTCTTAAAGAGATGGGAATACCAGATCTAATATGATCTTACCTGTCTTCTGAGAAACCTATATGCAGGTCACAAAGCAACAGTTAGAACTTTATATGGAACAACTGATTGGTTCAAAATTGAGAAAGGAGTATGACAAGGCTTTATATTGTCACCTTGTTTATTTAACTTATATGCAGAGCACATCATGAGACATGCCAGGCTGAATGAGTTACAAGCTGGAATAAAGATTTCTGGGAGAAATACCAGCAACCTCAGATATGCAGATGACACAACTCTAATGGCAGAAAGCAAAGAGGAATGAAAAAGACTCTTGATGAGGGTGAAAGAGGAGAGTGAAAAGGCCAGCTTAAAACTCAATATTATTTGATATTTGGCAAAACTAATACAGTTATGTAAAGTTTAAAAATAAAATAAAATTAAAAACAAACTCAATATTAAAAAAAACTAAGATCATGGCTTCTAGTCTCATCACTTCATGGCAAATAGAAGGGGAAAAGGTGTACAGTTATATCTATTTTATCACATGTATAAATTCCTGTAACAACCATGGCAGTCAAGATACAAAACTATTCCATCACCACAGAAATCTCTATCATACCATGTATGAAAGATACATTTTCTCCACATCTTTGACATTCTAATAGGCAAGTAGCTTATAATGGTTTTAGTTTACATTTACCTAATGATGTTGTATTGGAGAAGTAAATGGCAACCCACTCCAGTATTCTTGCTTGGAAAATCCCATGGTCAGAGGAGCCTGGCGGGCTACAGTCCATGGGGTTGCAAAGAGTTGGACACGACTGAGTGACTAACACACTGTAATGATGTTGCAGGGGCTTCCCTGATAACTCAGCTGATAAAAATACACCTGTAGTGCAAGAGACCCCGGTTGGATTCCTGGGTCGGGAAGATCCCCTGGAGAAGGGATAGACCACCCACTCTAGTATTCATGGGCTTCCCTGGTGGCTCAAATGGTAAAGAATCTGCCTGCAATGTGAGAGACCTGGGTTCTATCCCTGGGTTGGGAAAGTCCCCTGGAGGAGGGTATGGAACCCACTCCGGTATTCTTGCCTGGAGAATCCCCATTGACAGAGGAGCCTGGTGGGCTACAATCCATGGGGTCACAAAGAGTCGGATATGACTGAACAACTAAGCACACAATGATGTTGTTCCTCTTTTCACATTCTTATTTGTCTTCTATGTATTATTGTCCATTGAAGTGTCTGTTCAAGTCTCTTGCTCATTTCTAAAATTTTTGTTTGTTTTAATATTGAATTTTGTAGGTTTTAAAAACATACTCTTCATGCAAGCCTTTTGTTAAATATATGATTTGTATGTTTTCCCTCAGTCTTTTCTGCCTTTTCTCTTATCCATATCCCTCCCAAAGAAAAACTTTTAAATTTTAATGAAGTCCAATTGATCCCATTTTCATTTATCAAATGATGCTTTTGCTGTTATATCTAAGAACTCTTTGCCTAATTCAAGCAACAATTTGTTCTATGTTTTCTCCTCTTTATAATTTTATATTGATATTTAGATTTATAATCTCTATTAACTTAAATATTGTATAAGGTGAGTAGTTTAATTTCAGGTTCAGTTTTCTTTTTGCACATAGATATCTAATTGCTCCAACAACATTTGTTGAAAATACTGTCCTCTCATTTAATTGTTTTGCACTGTTGTTAAAATCAAATGCCCATATTTGTGTGGATCTGTTTCTCAGTTTATCAAATTTCTATTCTGTTTCATTGATCTATGTCTATATATTTGCCAATACCACACTGTCATTACTATGCCAAGTGTTTCTCAATGGGAAATAATATTGCTTCTAAAAGATATTTAGCAATAGCTGGAGATATTTTGATTGTCACAATTGGAGGTGGTGATGCTGTTGATAAATGTCCATTGGTCTAAATGTTAATGGTACTGAAACTGAGAAACTCTGCATAGTCATTCTTAAAATCAGATTGTCTTATTCCTCAAACTTCATTCTTTGTTCAAAATTATTTTTTATATTCTAATGCCTTTTCACATTAACTTAGAATCAGCTTGTCTATTTCTGCAAAATATCCTGCTGAGGTTTTGATAGGAATTTCATTAAACCTATGGATTGGCATTTCTTTGGAAGGAATGATGCTAAAGCTGGAACTCCAGTACTTTGGCCACCTCATGTGAAGAGTTGACTCATTGGAAAAGACTCTGATGTTGGGAGGGATTGGGGGCAGGAGGAGAAGGGGGCGACAGAGGATGAGATGGCTGGATGGCATCACTGACTCGATGGACGTGAGTCTGAGTGAACTCCGGGAGTTGGTGATGGACAGGGAGGCCTGGCATGCTGCGATTCATGGGGTTGCAAAGAGTCAGACACGAATGAGCGACTGAACTGAACTGAACTGATGGACTGGCTTGAGAAGAAATGTTGTCTTTATCTTACTGAGTCTTTGTTGGCATATAATTGTTCATAGTGTCCTCTTATGATTTTTTTCTATCTTTGTAATGTCAATTGTTATTTCTTCTCTTTCTTTTCTTATTTTATTTATTTGGAAGCTCTCTTTTCTTCTTGATGGACCTGGCTAGAGGTTTATTGATTTTGTGTATCCTTTTAAAAAAACTAGCTCTTGGTTTTATCAATTTAAAAAAATTCTATTGCATGTATTTCTTCTCTGAGCTTTATAATTTCCTTCCTTCTGCTGACTTTGGCATTTGTTCCTCTTTTTAAAATTCTTTTAGGTGGTAGGTTAGGTTGTGTATTTGAGATTTTTCTTGTTTCTTAAAGAAGGTCTGTATCACTATGAACTTCCCTCTTAGAACTAATTTTGCTGCATCCCACAGATTTTGGAAAGTTGTGCTTCAATTTTCATTTTCTGATTTCTTGTTTGACTTCATCATTGACTGTTGCTTTTTCAGTAACATATTTTTTAGTCTCCACATGTTGGCTCTTTTCTCACTTTTCTTTCTGTAATTGATTTCTAGTTTCATACTGTCATGGTTGGAAATAACGCTTGATATAATTTCTATCTTTAAATTTGTTGAGGCTTGTTTTGTGACCTAGTATGTGATCTATCTTGGAGAACATTCCATGTGCATGTTAAAAGATTATGTATTCTGCTTTTTAAAAATAGATGTAATGTCATATATATATGTCATATATTTATATATATGACATATATATGTGTATATCATATGTATATGTATGACATTGCATCTATTTTACATATATGATTGTGTCATTTATGACCACAAATGACTGTACAATTAACTGTTGCCTTATGTATTTTCTGTCTGGATGGTCTGTCCTTTAGTGTCAGTGGATTGTTAAATTTTCCTACTATAATCACATTATTGTCAGTTTTCCATTTGTCTGTTAGTATTTGCTTTATATATTTCAGTGCTCCTGTATTGGGTGTATATATGTTAACAAGTGTAATATTCCCTTCTTGTATTGATTCTTTTATCATTATATAATGCTCTTTTTTGTCTTTCATTGTAGCTTTTGTTTTAAAGTCTATTTTGTCTGAGTATTGCTACCTCTGCTTTCTTCTCATTTGTTTGCATAAAATATATTTTTTCCATCCCCTAATTTTAACTATGTGTGTGTCTTTGACACTGAAGTGAGTCTCTTGAGGGCAGCTTATTGAAGGGTCTTGTTTTTTTATACAATCAACTTACCCTGTGTCTTTGATCAGAGTAGCTAGTCCACCAACATTTAAAGTAATTGTTGATATTTATGTACTTATTGCCATTTTATTACTTGTTTTCCAGTTGTTTTTGTAGTTCCTCTCTGTTCATCTTTTTTCCCTCCCATTGTGGTTTAATTGTTTTCTTTTGTAGTATGCTTGGGTTTCATTCTTGTGTAATCTATTTTCTATATCTATTGGAAGTTTTTGATGTGTGGTTACCATGGGGTTCACATATGTTCACCCATAATTATAGTTACTTGCTTCATATAGATAGTCATTTAAGTTCAAAAACATCCTAAAAGATCTAAATTTTTATTCCCCTCCACCACATTTTGTGTTTTTGATGTCATATTTTACATCTTCATGCTTATACCTTTACTGTTTGTTATAGTTATATTTATCTTTGCAATTTTTTTGTCTTTGAATCTATGTTCTGGCTTAAGTGATCTTCTATTCTTACTATATATTTACCTTTCCTATTGTGACTTTTCCTTTCATATAGATTCTTACTTCTTTTCTATTTAGAGAAGATCCTGTAACATTTATTTTAGGGTAGATTGCTGAATTTATTAACTGTTGCTCAACTCAGAAGAAATTTTTTTTTAATTTCTCCTTCTGATCTAAATGATCGTCTTGCTGCGTAGAGTATTGTAGATTGCAAGTTTTTCCCTTTCAGGACTTTTTGAATATATCATGCCACTCCCTTCTGGCCTGCAAAGTTTCTGCAGAGAAATAAGCTAATAACACTATGGGGATTCCCTTGTGTATGACTGTTTATTATTCTCTTGCTACCTTTAGATTTATCTCTTTATCTTTATATTTTATCATTCTAACTATAATGTGTCTTGCTGTAGGTCTGTATGGGTTCTCTGTGCTTCCTGTATCTGGGTATCTGTTTCTTTCTATAGGTTTGGTAAGCTTTCAGCCGTAATTTCTTCAAATACGTTTTCGATCCCTTTCTCTCTCCTCCTTCTGGAAATCCTTTGATGCTAATTTTGGCACATTTTATATTATCCCATAGATCTCATATGTTGCTTTCATTTTTTAAAAAAATTGTCCTTCTGTTTGCTGTTCTGATTGGGTAATTTCCATTATTCTATCTTCCAGATCACTTATGCATTCTTTTTTGTCATTCATTGCTTCTAGAGTGCTTTTTATGTCAGGAATTGAATCATCTATTTTTGATTGGGTCTTCTTTATAGTTACTAAGTTATTTTTTAAAATGATCTGTGCTTAGATCAATTCTTTTTCTTAATTCACTTGTCATTTTAATTATCAATGTTTTAAATTTATTGTCTGGAAGAAAGATTATCTGTTTCACTATTTTTTCAAAGATTTTCTCTTGCTCTTTCAATTTAGTGTAGCTCTTCTGACTTTTTATTCTACTTAACCTTCTCTGTCTCTAAGAATTTAGATGAAACAGTTATCTATTATGATCTTGAAGAGTTGTTCTTATGTGAGAGTGTCCCTATGTAGACTGGTGTGAGGAATGGATTTGATGTTGACACCAGTTACATCTTTCCTCATCATGTCCTGGTCACTATCACCTTGGTAGGGGGTATGTCTTATTATAGAGGATCTAGAGTCTGTACAGGATGTGAGGCATGATTTTCTTTCTGCTCAGTGGCTGTTATCACTCTGTTGGGGGCAGGTTCTTCTCCCAAATTGTTAAAATGGAAGCCCTGAAGATCAGGTTCAAACTGGTTCTGTTTACTTTGTGTGTTTTTCCTTCTTCCTGCACTGGGACCTTTGCCCTAAGTGGGATTTGTGTGCTTACTGGAGTCTGATGGCAGAGAAGGCAATGGCACCCCACTCCAGTACTCTTGCCTGGAAAATCCCATGGATGGAGGAGCCTGGTGGGCTACAGTCCATGGGGTCGCAAAGAGTCAGACACGACTGAGCGACATCACTTTCACTTTTCACTTTCATGCATTGGAGAAGGAAATGGCAACCCACTCCAGTGTTCTTGCCTGGAGAATCCCAGGGTCGGCGGAGCCTGGTGGGCTGCTGTCTATGGGGTCGCACAGAGTCGGACACGACTGATGCAACTTAGCAGCAGCAGCAGCAGCAGCAGTAGTCTGATGGTCTGCCTGTGTAGATATCTGTAGTTCTGCTCAAACTCAGACGACCATCACATCATTTCCCATCTTGTGGTTGTCCTAGATCTAGTGTTAGGTTGTGGCATGGAGGGGCCTTGACTGGAACATTCACTTGGTTGGGACTGGGGACAGGCATGTGATTGTGGGAATTCACATGGCTGCATGGCAGTCAGAAGTCTGGGCTCTTGCTGCAGTTCTGTTTGAGTAAGTACCAACCATGGCCACTGCTGTCTCTCCTGGACCACACCTTGGTCCCCTAAGCCACTTCTGTTTCTAGACTGAGTATTTTCTCAGGTCCTGGCCACCAGAGATTCAGTGCTAAGCTGTGGCATGGAGTGAGTGTTTGCTGAAGTTTGGATCGAGGAGTGCAGTGAGGTAGAAGCCACTAGGACACACCTCTCTCCACCCTGTCTGGTGACAAGCCAGTACCTACACACTCGCTCCTCTTGAGTGGAGTCTAAACATTTTTATCTGTCCCCGTGATTCTCCAAGCAGCCAAGGGGGCTTGTCTCCCATGCACAGGTCCCTAGGACTGGGACACCCAGTCTGTGGCTCAACCCACTCACTCTCCATTGTCCACCTGTGCAATCTCCTTTTTCCTCTTAATCCCCTCCCAGGGGCAAATCCTGACCCAATGTTCATCTTTCCATCCTGCCCAATTAAATGTCTATCTTTCTTTCTTTAAAATTTTTTATTTATTTTTTATTTTTTGGCTACACTGCACAGCATGTGGGATCTTAGTTCCCCAGCTAGAGATTGCACCTGGCATTGGAAGCACAGAGTCTTAACCGCTGGACCACCAGTGAAGTCTCATGTGTGTATCTTTCTTACAGCCTTGGTTGTATGGGAATTCTTTTTCCAGTTTACAGTTAGTCTCTCATAAGAATTGTTACAGATGTAAATGTATTTGATGTGTTTGTGGAGAGAGGTGAGCCCTACATCCTCTTAATCTGCTATCTTAATCCCCTCTTGTGTGCTTAGTCGCTCAGTCATGTCAGACTCTTTGCTACCCCAGGGACTGTAGCCCACCAGGCTCCTCTGTCCATGGGGACTCTCCAGGCAAGAATACTGGAGTGGGTTGCCATGCCCTCCTCCAGGGGATCCTGCCATTCCAGGAACTGAATCCAGGTCTCCTGCATTGCAGGTGGATTCTTTACCTTCTGAACCAACAGGGAAGCCAAATCCCCTCTTAGTGTTCAATTTTTAAGGCTGACACTCAAATCACCTAGTTCTGAGAACCAACAGGGCTCAGCATTTGAGTCCCATAAGATCATAGCAAAGAAGTAGTTTTTAAAGGGCATATGAACACATCCCGCTGCTATCTTCTACCCAAACTTAGTGCAGTGCAGATGAAGCAAGAATGAAATGCCAGTATCTCAGTTTTTCCCTGGAAGAGTTATAACTGCATACTTTTCCAGCTGCAGCCTTATGATCAGCTTGTTATGAGCCCCTATCTGAGAGCTGACTGAGATGCTCCCTGAAGCCTGAAAGAACTGGTAGGCATGTTTACCACTTTCTCTCTCAAGTTTATTCAAACAAAACCAAGTCACTAGCTTTTTTTCCTTGGAAGGAGCTTGTGCACACAGCACCCCAACTTTTAAAGCTTCCACCCAATGGATGAGTCTTCCTAGCTTTGATAGCCAATGGGTCTTGGCACTCACTAGCCCCACATGACCATATTAATCATATTAAATAAAGAATCAGTTTTTAAGTGGGTGCATAAACACTTCCTGAAACTATATCCCCAGGCTTAGCACAAAGGGAATGGCAAAAACACCAATTTCCCAGGTTTTCCCTGAAAGAAGTTTGCATACTTTCCCAGCTGTTGCCTGAGGGTCTGGCTTCTAATCAGCCTGCATGTGAGAGCTGACTGTGATCCTCTCAGGAGCCAGAAAGAGCTGGTGGCCATGTCTCCTACCTTCTCCCACTGGCTCTCTCTGACAGTAAAATCAAATGTCCAGCTTCTTCTTGGAAGGTAACTTTCCATAAATATAGCACCTTAACTGTTGTGGCTGCCATGCTGAGAATGAACTTCCAAATTACCTATTTCTGGAAGATGATGGGGCTTGGCATTCACAAATCCCCTAGGAAACACACAAATAAAGAGGGATTATATATGAGTACATAAGCATTCCAATGGCTATTCCCTCTGGCTCAGGACTAAGTGAGTAAGCACAAACACCCAGCTCTTGGTTTCCCCCTGATAGAGGCCAAACTGCATATCTAAGGTTCTGACATTCCCACTTGCATCCTAAAAGTTGAACGTCTATTAATAATTAGCCTGCCTCAGGAAGCTGAAGACGTAGTCAAGTAGTAGTCCTTTAGGAGCCTGAACAAGAATGTAGGCATTCCCAAGCATTTGGGATTCTGAAAAGTCATGGTAGTATTAATCTACCAGGAGTCACTAAGAACAAAGATACCACCTTAGACAAATAGAAAGATTTGAAAGGCAACCAGGAGCTCAAGCTGAGCTGATTCATGAAGTTCATCTCCTACATGAGGCCAGTCTGTCAAGACTAGGAGAAATAGCTGTTTTACCTAATGCCCAAAAACCAACACAGTCAAAGAATATAAACAAGTGGGAGAATATATTCCAAACAAAAGAACAAGATAAATTTCCAGAAACCAATCTCAATGGAATGGAAATAAGCAATTTACTTAACAGAGAGTTCAAAATAATGGTCATAAATATATTCACTAGGTCAGGAAAATAAAGCATGAACAAAGTGAGAATTTCAAGAAAGATACAGAAGATATTTGAAAGTACCAAACAGAAATCATAGAACTGAAAATAGTAACTAAACTGAAAAATTCAATTAAAAGATTCAACATAAGATTAGATCAAGTGAAAGAAAGGATCAAAGAACTCAAAGACAAGTGGTGGAAATATTCCAATCAGAGGAGCAAAAAGAAAAAAGAATGAAAAAGAGCAAAGATAGCTTAAGGGACTTATGCAACATTATAAAGTGGATCAATATATGAATTATGTATCCCAGAAGAGAAGAGAGAGAGAAAGGGTTAGGAAGTTTATTTAAACCTGGGGAAAGAAGCAGACATCCAGATTCAGAAAACCCAAATGATAACAACAATATAAATCCAAAGAGATCCATGCTGAGGTATATTTTATTTAAATTGTCTAAAGGTTAAGACACAGATAATCTTGAAAGACAAAAGAAAAGTGACTTGTTACATACAAGGAAACCCCCCTTAATGCCATTAGTGGATTTTTAAGCAGAAATCTTGCAGGCCAAAAGAGAGTGGGATGGTATACACAAGATACTGAAAGAAAAAAAAAATACCAGCCAAAAATACTTTACCTATAGAAGTTGTGCTTCAGAATTGGAGAGATAAAAATTTTCCCAGACAAAAGCTGACCTCACAATTTAATTCTACCAAACATTCAAAGAAAAATTAATACCAATCTTGCTCAAATGCTTCCAAAAAATTGAAGAGAGAGAAACACTCCCCAATTCACTTTATGAGACCAACATTATCCTAATGTCAAAGCCAGATGAAGATGTACAAGAAAAGAAAACCACAGGCCAATATCCCCAATGAATATATTTATAAAAATTCCCAAAAAAATACTAGCAAACCAAATTTAACAATACATTCAAAGCATCATACACCATGATCAAGTGGGATTTATCTCTCTGATGTGAGGATACAAAAATCAACAAATGTGACATACATTAGTAGAATGAAATAAAAACATCATACATAATCACAGTGTATGCAGAGAAAGCATTTAACAAAATTCAGCATCCTTTCATACAAAAAGCTCTCAACAGCTTGGGTGTAGTAGGAGTGTACCTCAACATAATGAAGGCCATATATGACAGATCCACAGCTAACATCATACTCAATGGTGAAACTATTAAAGCTTTTCTGCTAAGGTCAGGAATAAGAAAAGGGTCCCCACTCTCACTACTACTATTCAATATAGTACTGGAAGTTCTAGTAGCAGTTAGGCAAGAAAAGGAAATGAAAGGCATAAAATTCAGAAAGGAAGAATAAAATTGTCTCTATTTGCAGATGACATGATAGAAAACCCTAAAGACTCCACAATAGACCTGTTAGAACTGATAAACAAACTCACTAAATTTGCAGGATACAAAATAAGCATATAAAAATCAATTGTGTTTCTACTTGCTGACAACAAATTATCTGAAAAGATGAAAATTATTTTTATGATATTGTAAAAATCTCATTTATAATAAAATGAAAATAAGAAAATATCTAGGAATAAAAAAGAAAATATCTACGAATAAATTTAACCAAAGAGGTGAAAGATGTATACACTGAGTACTATCTAACTGATGAGGAAGACACAAACAAGTAGAAAGATATTCCACGTTCATGTTTGGGAAGAATTTATATTGTTAAAATGTCCATACTACCCAAAATCATTTATAGATTCAGTGAAATCCATATCAATATTCCCATGGCATTTTTCACAGATGTATAAGAAACAATCTTAAAATTTGTATGGAACCACAAAGGACCCCGAATACTCAAAGCAATCCCTGAGATAGAAGAACAAAACAGAGGCATCACACTCCCAGACTTCAAACTTTATTACAAAGTTATAGTAATCAGAACCACATGGTACTGGGATAAAAACAGACATAAAGACCAATGGAATCGAATCAAGAGCCCAGAATTAAATCTACATGCATGTGTGCTAGTTCGCTTCAGTCATGTCCAAATCTGATGAAACCCTATGGACCATAGTTCACCAGGCTCCTCTGTTCATAAGATTCTCCAGGCAAGAATACTGGGTTGCCATGCCCTCCTCCAGGGAATCTTCCCAACCCGGGGATTGAACTCACAACTCTTATGTCTCCTGCATTGGCAGGAAAGTTCTCTATCACTAGCACCACCTGGGAAGCCTGACTCTATCTGTATATGGTCAACTAATATTCGATATTGAATGGTTTGCCTTGGAAATGAACAGAGATCATTCTGTTGTTTTTGAGATTGCATCCAAGTACTGCATTTCGGACTCTTTTGTTGACCATGATGGCTACTCCATTTCTTCTAAGGGATTCTTGCCCGCAATAGTAGATATAATGGTCATCTGAGTTAAATTCACCCATTCCAGTCCATTTCAGTTCGCTGATTCCCAGAATGTCGACATTCACTCTTGCCATCTCCTGTTTGACCACTTCCAACTTGCCTTGATTCATGGACCTGACATTCCAGGTTCCTATGCAATATCGCTCTTTACAGCATCAGACCTTGCTTCTATCACCAGTCACATCCACAACTGGGTGTTGTTTTTGCTTTGGCTCCATCCCTTCATTCTTTCTGGAGTTATTTCTCCACTGATCTTCAGTAGCATATTGGGCACCTACTGACCTGGGGAGTTCCTCTCTCAGTATCCTATCATTTTGCCTTTTCATATTGTTCATGGGGTTCTCAAGGCAAGAATACTGAAGTGGTTTGTCATTCCCTTCTCCAGTGGACCACATTCTGTCAGCCTTCTCCACCATGACCTGCCCTTCTTGGCTTGGCTTAGTTTCATTGAGTTAGACAAGGCTGTGGTCCTAGTGTGATTAGATTGACTAGTTTTCTGTGATTATGGTTTCAGTGTGTCTGCCCTCTGATGCCCTCTTGCAACACCTACCGTCTTACTTGGGTTTCTCTTACCCTGGACATGGGGTATCTCTTCACGGCTGCCCCAGCAAAGTGCAGCCACTGCTTCTTACCTTGGACGAGGGGTGTCTCCTCACCGCTGCCCCTCCTGACTTTGAACGTGGAATAGCTCCTCTAGGCCCTCCTGCGCCCGCGCAGCCACCGCTCCTTGGACGTGGGGTAGCTCCTCTCAGCTGCTCCTGCGCTGTTGCAGCCTGGCACTCTCGGCCACCACCCCTGACCTCGGACACTGGGTAGTTCCTCTCGGCTGCTGCCCCTGACCTCGGAAGTGGGGTAGAATAACATCTATTTCTGCTTTATTGACTATGCCAAAGCCTTTGACTGTGTGGATCACAATAAACTGTGGACAATTCTGAAAGAGATGGGAATACCAGACCACCTGATCTGCCTCTTGAGAAACCTATATGCAGGTCAGGAAGCAACAGTTAGAACTGGACATGGAACAACAGACTGGTTCCAAATAGGAAAAGGAGTACATCAAGGCTGTATATTGTCACCTGCTTATTTAACTTATATGCAGAGTACATCATGAGAAACACTGGGCTGGAAGAAGCACAAGCTGGAATCAAGATTGCTGGGAGAAATATCAATAACCTCAAATATGCAGACGACACCATCCTTATGGCAGAAAGTGAAGAGGAACTAAAAAGTCTCTTGATAAAAGTGAAAGAAGAGAGTGAAAAAGTTGGCTTAAAGCTCAACATTCAGAAAACCAAGATCATGGCATCTGGTCCCATCACTTCATGGCAAATAGATGGGGAAACAGTGGAAACAGTGTCAGACTTTATTTTTCTGGGCTCCAAAATCACTGCAGATGGTGACTGCAGCCATGAAATTAAAAGACACTTACTCCTTGGAAGGAAAGTTATGACCAACCTAGACAGCATATTCAAAAGCAGAGACATTACTTTGCCAACAAAGGTCCGTCTAGTCAAGGCTATGGTTTTTCCTGTGGTCATGTATGGATGTGAGAGTTGAACTGTAAAGAAAGCTGAGTGCCGAAGAATTGATGCTTTTGAACTGTGATGTTGGAGAAGACTCTTGAGAGTCCCTTGGACTGCAAGGAGATCCAACCAGTCCATCCTAAAGGAGATCAGTCCTGGGTGTTCTTTGGAAGGAATGATGCTAAAGCTGAAACTCCAGTACTTTGGCCACCTCCTGCAAAGAGTTGACTCATTGGAAAAGACTCTGATGCTGGGAGGGATTGGGGGCAGGAGGAAAAGGGGACGACAGAGGATGAGATGGCTGGATGGCATCACTGACTCGATGGACGTGAGTCTGAGTGAACTCCGGGGGCTGGTGATGGACAGGGAGGCCTGAGGAGCTGTGATTCATGGGGTCACAAAGAGTCGGACACGACTGAGTGACTGAACTGAACTGAATATTCAATAAGAGAGCCAAGAGTATTCAATGAGGAAAAGATAGTCTCTACAGTAAATGGTGTTGGGAAAACTGTGTATTTGCATGCAAAATAAAGAAATTAGATTTGCATCTTACACGACTTATAAAAATTTACTCACAATGGATAAAAACCTAAACATAGGACTCAAAACTGTAAAACTACTAAAATAAAACATAGGTTAAAAGCTCCTTGAAATTGGTCTTAGCAACAATTTTTTGGATATGACATCAAAAGCACAAGTAAGAAAAGCAAAAGTAAACAAATGGCACTGGATGAAACAAAAAAGCTTCTGCACAGTAAAAGAAACAATCCATATAATTAAAAGCTACACTACAGATTGAGAAAAAATATTTACAAATGCTCTATCTGATAAGAGATTAATATTCAAAATGTATAAAGAAGGCACACAACTGAATAGTAAAAAGATAAATTATTAAACGATCCTATTAAAAAGAAAACGAGCAAGGGAATCGATCAGACATTTCCCCAAAGACATATAAATGGCCCACAGGCACATGCAAAGATGCTCAACTTCACTAATCATCAAGGAAATTCAAATCAAAGCTACAATGTGCTATCACCTCACACCTGTTAGAATGGCTATTATCAAAAAGACAAGAAACAACTGTTGGAGAGACTGTAAAAAAAGGAAACTTTTATGTACTCTAGGTAGGAAAATAAACAGGTACAGCCTCTATGGAAAACATGCTTCAGCAATCCTGCTCCTACATATATATCTGAAGAAAATGCAACCAACTATCTCAAAGAGATCAGCACCCCATGATCATTACAGCATTATTCATAATAGCTAATTATGTGTAATAGAATATTATTCACAAAAAGGTAATCTCACCATTTGTGACAATATTAGTAGACCTTAAGGACATTATGATAAGTGAAATAAATCAGATAGAGAAAGAAAAATACTATATTATCTCACTTATATGTGGAACATATAATAATAAAAACAAACAAAAACCTAAACTTGTAGTAACAAAGAGTAGAGTGGTGTTTACCAGAGTCTGAGTCATGAGGAGTTATTATTTAATGAGTGCAGAGTTGCAGTTATGCAAGATGAAGAATTCTGGAGATGAATGATGGTGATACTTGCACAATATGAATATATATAATATCACTGAACTAGACACTTTAAAATGCTTAAGATACTAAGTTTTATGTTACTTGTATTTTGCCATAATAAAAAATAATTGAACTAAAATATTTCAAACACGAATTAAGTTTTCACCCTGATTAGTGATTTCATATTGCAGTTTGGAAATTTGGTGTATTTTGTGATGGGTGTCAAAAATCTTATTTAAATTTTCAAAAAATATCTTATTTAAATTCTATGTTTTAGCAGGCATCCTCTGACACTACTCCAACTATTGTAAGGTGGAATTGCCTTATTCCTGTTAGGTAGGAACGGAAGTGCAGGTTTTCCACTTCACTTCTGTTGATACCCAGAGTGCAAGAGGAACTTCTTAATATCACTGTGCAGGGTCAGGAGTTCAGGATCCTCCTTAGGCTTCTGCTGATATCACCCTGGCCAGTAGAGGCAGAAGTGCCTTTTTTTTTTTTTTTTAATTTTATTTTATTTTTAAACTTTACATAACTGTATTAGTTTTGCCAAATATCAAAATGAATCCGCCACAGGTATACATGTGTTCCCCATCCTGAACCCTCCTCCCTCCTCCCTCCTCCCTCCCCATTCCATCCCTCTGGGTCGTCCCAGTGCACCAGCCCCAAGCATCCAGTATCGTGCATCGAACCTGGACTGGCAACTCGTTTCATACGTGATATTTTACATGTTTCAATGCCATTCTCCCAAATCTTCCCGCCCTCTCCCTCTCCCACAGAGTCCATAAGACTGTTCTATACATCAGTGTCTCTTTTGCTGTCTCGTACACAGGGTTATTGTTACCATCTTTCTAAATTCCATATATATGCGTTAGTATACTGTATTGGTGTTTTTCTTTCTGGCTTACTTCACTCTGGATAATAGGCTCCAGTTTCATCCACCTCATTAGAACTGATTCAAATGTATTCTTTTTAATGGCTGAATAATACTCCATTGTGTATATGTACCACAGCTTTCTTATCCATTCGTCTGCTGATGGACATCTAGGTTGCTTCCATGTCCTGGCTATTATAAACAGTGCTGCGATGAACATTGGGGTACATGTGTCTCTTTCCCTTCTGGTTTCCTCAGTGTGTATGCCCAGCAGTGGGATTGCTGGATCATAAGGCAGGTCTATTTCCAGTTTTTTAAGGACTCTCCACACTGTTCTCCATAGTGGCTGTACTAGTTTGCATTCCCACCAACAGTGTGCAACTCCTACAGCTCAACTCCAGAAAAATAAATGACCCAATCAAAAAATGGGCCAAAGAACTAAATAGACATTTCTCCAAAGAAGACATACAGATGGCTAACAAACACATGAAAAGATGCTCAACATCACTCATTATCAGAGAAATGCAAATCAAAACCACTATGAGGTACCATTTCACACCAGTCAGAATGGCTGTGATTCAAAAGTCTACAAGTAATAAATGCTGGAGAGGGTGTGGAGAAAAGAAGTGCCTTTTTAGTGTACCCCATGTGGTCTCTACTGACACAGCCTTGTTAAGGATAAGGGATGGTGATAGTCCTGGCTCTCTACAGACCTTCTCTGACACCACCCTACTGGGGATGGAGGAGTGCTTCATTATTTCTGAGTAGGTGTAGAAGTCCAGACTCCACATTGTTTTCATTGTCACTGCCAGGTACAAAGTGAAAATGAAGTCGCTCAGTCGTGTCTGTCTCTTTGCAACCCCATGGACTGTAGCCTACCAGGCTCCTCCATCCATGGGATTTTCCAGGCAAGAGTACTGGAGTACAAGAGTACCAGGTACAAAGGTGGACTCCTTACCCTAGAGGTGGTGAAATTTCTGACTCTCCACTTAGGTATTCTCTGACATCACCAGAGTCAGGAAGAAGAAGAACTCATTACTGCTGCATGTGGTCTTGACATCTGAGGTGAGGGGTGGAATTAGTTGCCACCCAGAGAGGATGGAAGTCCTAGATCCCCATTCACCTTTCTCTGACACCATCCTGGCAGGGTCAGAGTCTAGAGTGCCTGTTTACACTCATGCAAGTGTAGAAATCTAGACTCTCCATTTGACCTTTACTGGGGGTGAGGATTGGAGTACACTGCAGTATGAACTCATATTTTTAAAAATGGATCTAAAATAGATTAAAATGTGGAGACACACACATCTCCTATATCTGTCTTCTGAGATGGAATAGTAACAATGATACCTCAATAGCAGTAAGCACACTTAGAACCCAAGTCTTGGTTTATAAACACCCACTGGGGGCGAAAAAAAAGCAAGACCTCCATGATGGAATGTAGGATGGCTGAGGCCAGAGACATACAAAATGAGTCTGTGTTATGTTGCTGTGCCAAACATAAGAAATACTCAAAAAATTATGGGAATGCATCAAATAAACTCAGATGTCAACTAAAAGGGGTTCCTACTGATCAAATGTGTAAATATTTGCATATATAAATAATCTTAGTAAAGTATTATACTACATTGGCTAGAATAACAATGAGTCAACACTAATATACATATACACACATACATACATTCTTTTTTAAAAAAAATATTTATTTTAATTGGAGGCTAATTACTTTGCAATATTGTGGTGGGTTTTGCCACACATTGACATGAATCAGCCATGGGTGTACACGTGTCCCCCATCCTGAACCCCCTCCCACCTCCCTCCCCATCCCATCCCTCTGGATTGTCCCAGTGCACTGGTTTTGAGTGCCCTGTTTCATGCATTGAACCTTATGCAAGACACCAAAAGAGACACAGATATAAAGAACAGACTTTTGGCCTCTGTGGGAGGAGAAGAGGGTGGGATGATTTGAAAGAATAGCTTTGAAACATGTATATTACCATATGTGAAATAAATCACCAGGCCAAGTTCAATGCATATATACATTCTTATAACACATGAGAAGGGAAAGAAATTTCTTTATAGATGAAAATTCAACAGTAGAAATCTAACTTTTTAAAAGTAGAAAAAGTGATGAAAGTAGAAAGTGATTTTTGGACAATAAGCATGATAATAATCAAATGAAGCAAGACTCATCAATGGATACTAAAATTAGTGGGTGAAAAAATTGGCATCGTGTATAAGACTTATTAATACCCCAGAAGAGAATCTAAGCTGACCAGGCTGGTCCTTGAGGCTTTTCTTCAATATGACCCCAACCTACACTAATTCCATTGTTTCCCTTTGGATTGGGACCACTACTCCAGTCTACCTATGTCATTCACTTGCCCTTCTCCATAACAAAGCAAATGACTAAAATCAACTACTTCTGTGTGTGAAATTTTTGGTAGCTCAGTGCTCTGGCAGAGTCAGAGAAAGTTGGGGCCAGACCCCGGGTTTAGAGGCCACCCCAGTCCTTCCATGTTCTCATCCTACTACTATCGGTCCTACTTCCACCACCACATCCAAGTATCCATCTAGGGAACCTCCCCCAGGAGTCTGCAGGGCACACCTAATTTCAAAGATATATGGACTCTTAGGTATTGTCCTGGAAGTGCACATGTTACTTCTATCAACTGGCTAGAAATAGTCATATGATCCCAACAAAATTGCAAAGGTGGCTGAGAAACAAGACTAAGTGGTTTTTGTGTTTTTTATTTTTTTATTTTTATTTGCCAAATAGTGAATTCTCCTCATATAGTTCCTCTTTTTAAACAATTTTTATTGAAATACAGTTGACATGCAATGTTGTATTAGTTTATGCTGTACAGCAAAGTGACTCTAGAACTCCATTTCCATATAGGTCATTACAGAACACCAAATACAATTCCCTGTGCTATGCAGTAAGTTCTTATTAATCATCTTTTATATATAGTAGTGTGTATATTTCAATCCCAATCTCCCAATTTATTCCCCTCTTTCCCTCTTGATAACCATAAGTTTATTTTCTATGACTCAGTTTCTGTTTTATAAATAAGCTCATTTGTACCATTTTTTAAGATTCCATAAATAAGTGATATCATATATTTGTATTTCTCTGTCTGACTTACTTCACTTAGTATGGCAAACTCTAGGTTCATCTACATTGCTGTAAATGGTATTATTTCATTCTTTTTTATGGCTGAGTAATATTCCATTGTATATGTGTACCATATATTCTTTATCCATTCCTGTTTTAATGGGCATTTAGGTTGCTTCCATTTCTGGGCTATTGTTAATAGTGCTGAAATGAACATTGAGGCATGTGTATCCTTTCAATTTACTATTTTCTCTGGGCATATGCCTGGGAGTGGGATTGCTGGATCATATGGTAGCTCTATTTTTAGTTTTTTAAGGAATACACTTTGCTGACAAAGGTCCATATAGTCAAAGCTGTGATTTTTGCAAAAGTCATGTACGGATGTGAGAGTTGGACCATAAAGAAGGCTGAGTGCCAAAGAATTGATGCTTTCAAACTATGGTGCTGGAGAAGACTCTTGAGAGTCCCTTGGACAGCAAGGGGATCAAGCCAGTCAATCCTAAAGGAAATCAACCTTGAATATTTGTTGGAAGGTCTGATGCTGAAGCTGAAGCTCCATACTGTGGCCACCTGATGCGAAGAGCTGACTCATTGGAAAAGACCCTGATGCTGGGAAAGATTGACGGCAGAAGCAGAAATGGGCGACAGAGGATGAGATGATTGGATGGCATGACTGACTCAATGGACATGAGTTTGAACAAACTCCAGGAAATAGTGAAGGACAAGGAAGCCTGGCATGGTGCAGTCCCTGGGATCCCAAAGAGTCAGACATAACCATGACTGAACAACAACAGAGGAAACTCCACACTGTTCTACATTGTGGCAATACCAATATACATTCCCACCAACAGTGTAGGAAGGTTCCTTTTTCTCCAAACTCTCTCTAGCATTTATTGTTTGTAAATGTTTTAATAATGGCCATTCTGACCAGTGTAAGGTGATATTTCATTTTAGTTTTGATTTGCAATTCTCTAATAATGAGGACGTTGAGCATCTTTTCATGTTCTTCTTGGCCATCTGTATGTCTTCTTTGGAGAAATGTCTATATACAGCTTCTGACCACTTTCTTGACTTGTATGTTTTTTTTTTTTTATATTGAGCTACATGAGCTGTTTGTTTATTTTGGAGATCAACCCCTTGTTGATGGCTTCATTTTCTCTCATTCTGTGAGTTTTATTTTCATTTTTTCATGGTTTTTTTAATATTCAAAAGCTTTTAAGTTTAATTAGATCCCATTTGTTTACTTTCATTTGTATTTTCATTATTCTCAGAGGTGGATCAAAAAAGATCTTGCTGTGATTAATGTTAAGAATGTTTTGCCTATGGTTTCCTCTAAAAGTTTTATAGTATCTGATCTTACATTTAGGTCTTTAATCTATTTTGCATTTACTTTTGTGTATGCTGTAAAAGAATGTTCTATTTTTATTCCTTTACATGTAGCTGCCCAGTTTTCCCAGCACCACTTATTGAAGAGGCTGTTTTTGTTCCATTGTATGTTCTTGCCTCTTTGTCAGAGATTAGGTGACCAAAGGTGTGTGGTTTTATCTCTGGGCTTTCTATCCTATTCCATTGATCTATATTTCTCTTTTTGTGCCAGTACCATACTGTCTAGATGACTAGCTTTGTAGTATAGTGTGAAGTTAGGAGCCTGATTCCTCCAGCTCTGTTTTTCTTTCTCAAGATTGCTTTGGCTAATTGGGATCTTTTGTATTTCCATACAAATTATTTTTATTTTGTTATAATTCTGTGAAAAATGCCATTGGTAATTTGATAGGGATTGCATTGAATCTGTAGATTACTTTGGGTAGTATAGTTATTTTCACAATATTAATTCTTCCAATCCAATAACATGGTATATCTCTCCATCCGTTTGTGCCATCCTTGATTTCTCTCATTGTTATCTTATAGTTTTCTGAGTACAGGTCTTTTGCCTCCTTTAGATAGGTTTATTCCTTGGTATTTTATTCTTTTTATATGATGATAAATGTGATTATTTCCTTAATTTCTCTTTCTGATTTTTCATTGTTAGTGCATATAAATGTGCATATAAATGAAAGAGGTTTGTGTGCATTAATTTTGTATCCTGCAACTTTGCCAAATTCATTGATGAGCTCTGGTGTTTTCTGGTAGGATCTTTAGAATTTTCTACATTTGGTATCCTGTCAGTGACAGTTTTATTTCTTCTTTTCCAGCCTGGATTCCTTTCATTTCTTTTTCTTCTCTGATTACTGTGGCTAAGAGCTCCAAAACTATGTTGAATAAAACTGGTGAAAGTGATTATCAATCTTATTCTACAAGGTTAACATCACCCTGATAACAAATCAGACAAAGATGCCAAAAAACCCCAGAAAATTACAGGCCAACATCACTGATGAACACAGATGCAAAAATCCTCAACAAAATTTCAGCTAACAGAGTCCAACAACACAATAAAAGGATCATCCACCATGATCAAGTGGGGTTTATCCCAGGGATTCAAGGATTCTTCAGTATATGAAAATCAATCACTATGATACACCATATTAACAAATTTAAAGATAAAAACCATATGATCACTTCAAAGATACAGAGAAAGCTTTTGACAAAATTCAATACCCATTTATGATAAAAATCTCTCTATAAAGTAGGCATAGAAGGAATCTACCTCAACACAATAAAGGCCATACATGACAAATGCACAACAAACATTATTCTCAATGGAGAAAAACTGAAAGCATTTCCTCTAAGATCAGGAACAAGACAACGGTGCCCACTCTCACTACTATTCAACATAATTTAGGAAGTCCTAGTGACAGCAATCAGAGAAGAAAAAAGAAATAAAAAGAATTCGATTGGAAAAGAAGAAGTAAAACTCTCACTGTTTGCAGATGACGTGATACTATACATAGAAAATCCTGAAGATGCCACAGAAAATTACTAGAGTTAATCAATGAATATAGTAATGTCACAGAATATAAAATTAATACAGAGAAATCCCTTGTGTTCCTATACACTAACAATGAAAATATCAGAGAAATTAAGGAAACAATCCCATTCACCATTGCAACAAAGAGAATAAAATACCTAGGAATAAACCTACCTAAAGTGACAAAAGACTTGTATGCAGAAAACCATAAGAAACTGATGAAAGAAATCAAAGATGACACAAAGAGATGGAGAGATAATATTCTTGGCCTGGAAGAATCAATACTGTGAGGATGACTACACTACACAGGGCAAAGGCTAACAGAGCTTTGCCAAGAGAACCCACTGATAATAGCAAACACCCTCTTCCAACAACATGAGACAACTCTACACATGGATATCACCAAATGGTCAGTATTGAAATCACACTGATTACATTCTTTGCAGCCGAAGATGGAGAAGCTCTTTACAGAGAGCAAAAACAAGACCGGGAGCTGACTGTGGCTCAGATAATGACATCTTTGCTGCAAAATTAAGACTTAAATTGAAGAAAGTAGGGAAAAACACTAGGCGATTCAGGTACAAACAAAATCAAATCCATTACGATTATACAGTGGAAGTGACAAATAGATTCAAGGGATTAGATCTGATAGAGTCATTTAAGAACTATGGATGGAGGCTTGTAACACTGTACAAGAGGTGGTGATCAAAACCATCCCCAAGGGAAAAAAAAAAGTACAAGAAGGCAAATGGTTGTCTGAGGAGACCTTACAAAATAGCTGAGAAAAGAAGAGAAGTGAAAGGCAAAGAAAAAAGGAAAGATATACACATCTGAATGCAGAGTTCCAAAGAATAGCAAGGAGAGATAAGAAAGCCTACCTAAGTGAACAATGCAGAAATAGAGGAAGACAATAGAATGGGAAAGACTAGAGATCTCTTCAAGAAAACTAAGAGATGCCAAGGGAACATTTCATGCAAAGATGGGCAAAATAAAGGACAGAAATAGTATGGACCTAACAGAAGCAGAAGATATTAAGAAGAGGTGGCAAGAATACACAGAAGAACTGTACCAAAAATGATCTTAATAACCCAGATAACCATGATGATCTGATCACTCACCTAGAGCCAGACATCCTGGAATGCGAAGTCAAGTAGGCCTTAGGAAGCATCACTACGAACAAAGCTAGTGGAGGTGATGGGATTCCAGTTGAGCTATTTCAAATACTAAAAGGTGATGCTGTCAAAGTGCTCTACTCAATACATCAGCAAATTTGGAAAACTCAGCAGTGGCCACAGGACTAAAAAAGATCAGTTTTCATTCAAGCCTCCAAGAAAGGCAATGCCAAAGAATGTTCAAACTACCATACAATTGCACTGATTTCACATGCTAGCAAAGTAATGTTCAAAATTCTCCAAGCTAGGCTTCAACAATACATGAAATGTGAACTTCCAGGTATTCAAGCTGGATTTAGAAAAGGCAGAGGAACCAGAGATCAAATTGCCAACAGCCATTGGATCATTGAAAAAGCAAGAGAATTTCAGAAAAAAACATCTACTTCTGCTTCATTAACTAAGTCAAAGCCTTTGACTGTATGGATCACAACAAACTGTGGAAAATTCTTAAAGAGATGGGAATACCAGACCTCCTTACCTGCCTCCTGAAAAACCTGTATGCAGGTCAAGAAACAACAGTTAGAATCAGACATGAAACAATGGACTGCTTCCAAATCAGGAAAGGAGTACATCAATGCTGTATATTTTCACCTTGCTTATTTAACTTATATGCAGAGTATATCATACAAAATGCTGGGCTGGATGAAGCACAAGCTGGAATCAAGATTGCTGGGAGAAATGTCGAAAATCTCAGATATGCAAATGACATTAACCTTATGGCAGACAGTGAAGAGGAACTAAAGAGCCTCTTGAGGGAGGTGAAAAGGAGAGTGAAAAAGCTGGCTTAAAACTCAACGTTCAAAAAACTAAGATCATTGCATCCGATCCCATCACGTCATGGGAAATAGATGAGGAAACAATGGAAACCATGACAGACTTTATTTTCTTGGGCTCCAAAATCACTGCAGATTGTGACTGCAGCCCTGAAGTTAAAAGATGCTTGTTCCTTGGAAGAAAAGCTATGATCAACCTAGACAGCATATTAAAAAGCAAAGACATTACTTTGCCAACAAAGGTCCGCCTGGTCAAAGCTATGGTTTTTCCAGTAGTCATGTATGGATGTGAGAGTTGGACCATAAATAAAGCTGAATGCTAAAGAATTGATGCTTTTGAACTGTGGTTTTGGAGAAGACTCTTGAGAATCCCTTGGACTGCAAGGAGATCAAACCAGTCAATTCTAAAGGAAATCAATCCTAAGTATTCATTGGACAGATTGATGCTGAAGCTGAAGCTCCAAAACTTTGGCCACCTGATGCCAAGAGCCAACTCATTAGAAAAGACCCTGATGCTGGAAAAGATTGAAGGCAGGAGGTAAAGGGATGACAGAGAATGAGATTTTTGGATGGCATAACTGACTTAATGGACATGAGTTTGAGCAAGCTCTGGGAGATGGTGAAGGACAAGGCAGCCTGGTGTGCTGCAGTCCATGAGGTCACAAAGAGTCAGACACAACTGAGCAAGTGAACAATAACCCAAGGGAATCTGTGCTTCTCTGGTGACTCAGAGGGTAAAGAATCTGCTTGTAATGGGGAAGACCCAAGTTCAATCCCTGGGTCTGGAAGATCCCCGGTTAGGGAATTCTTACCCACTCCAGTATTCTCGCTTTGAGAATTCCATGAACAGAGGAGCCTGGCAGGCTACAGTCCATGGATTCCAAAGAGTCAGACATGACTGAATGACTAACATACACACACACCCAAAGCAATCTACAGATTCAATGCAATCCCTATCAAAATAACAATAGGATTTTTCACAGAACTAGAGCAAAAAATTTAACAATTTGTATGGAAACATAAAAGACCTTGAATAGCCAAAGTAATCTTGACAAAGAGAAACAGAACTGGAAGAATTAACCTTTGTGACTTCAGACTATACTACAAAGCTACAGTCATTAAAAACAGTGTGGGATTGGCACAAAAACAGAAATATAGACCAACTGAACAAGATAGAAAGCCCAGAGATAAACCCATGCACCTATGGGAATCTTATCTTTGACAAAGTAGGCAAGAATATACAGTGAGAAAAGACAGCCTCTTCAATAAGTGGTACTGGGAAAATTGGACAGCTACATGTAAAAGAATGAAACTAGAATACTTCCTAACACCATACACAAAAATAACTCAAATGGATTAAAGATTTAAGGCCAGAAACTATAAAGTTCTTAGAGGAAATCATAGACAGTACATTCTTTGACATAAATGACCACAAGATCCTCTTTGAGTGATCTCCTAGGATAGTGGAAATAAAAATAAAGAAATGGGACCTAATGAAACGTAAAGGTTTTTGCACAGCAAAGTAAACAAGATTAAAAGACAACCTTCAGAATGGGAGAAAATAATTGCATGTGAAACAACTGACAAAGAATTCATCTCCAAAATATGTAAGCAGCTGATATAGGTCAATATCAGAAAAACAAACAGCCCAATCAAAAAATGGGCAGAAGGCCTAAACAGATGTTTCTCCAAAGCAGATATACAGATGGTTAATAAACACATGAAAAGGCGCTCAATATCACTAATTATTAGAGAAATGCTAATCAAAACTGGTCAGAATAGCCATAATCAAAAAATCTACAAACAATAAACGGTAGGGAGGATGTGGAGAAAAGAGAGTCTTCTTGCACTATTGGTGGGAATGTAAATTGATACAGTCACTATGGAGAACAGTATGGAGACTCCTTATGAATCTAGGAATAAAAGTCCCATATGACACAGCAATCCCACTACTGGGCATATACCCTGAGAAAACCATAATTGAAAAAGACACATGTACCCCAATGTTTATAACAGCACTATTATCAATAGCTGGGGCATGGAAGCAACCTAAATGTCCATTGACAAATGAATACAGAGGAGTGGTACATATTACAATGGAATGTTACTCAGCCATAAAAAAAAGAATAAATTCGTGTCAGTTCTAGTGAGGTGGATGAACCTAGAGCCTTTTATACAGAATGAAGTGAGTAGAAAGAGAAAAATAAATATAGTATATTAACGCATATATATGGAATCTAAAAATACGGTATTGATGAACCTATTTGCCAGCAAGGAATGGACAGGCGGCTATAGAGAAGGGACTTCTGGACACAGTGGGGGAAGGAGAGAGTGGGATGAATGGAGAAAGTAGCATCAACATATATACACTACCATATGTGAAACAGAGAGCTGGTGAGAAGTGGCTGTTTAACACAGGGAGCCCACGCATAAGCTCTGTCATGATCTAAAGGCATAGGAATGGGGGAGAAGCAGGCTCAAGAGAGAGTTGATATATGTATCAGTTCAGTTCAGTTCAGTCGCTTAATCCTGTCCGACTCTTTGCAACCCCATGAATTGCAGCACGCCAGGCCTCCCTGTCCATCACCAACTCCTGGAGTTCACTCAAACTCACGTATATCAAGTCGGTGATGCTATCCAGCCATCTCATCCTCTGTCGTCCCCTTCTCCTTCTGCCCCCAATCCCTCCCAGCATCAGAGTCTTTTCCAATGAGTCAACTCTTTGCATGAGGTGGCCAAAGTACTGGAGTTTCAGCTTTAGCATCATTCCTTCCAAAGAAATCCCAGGGCTGATCTCCTTCAGAATGGACTGGTTGGATCTCCTTGCAGTCCAAGGGACTCTCAAGAGTCTTCTCCAACACCACAGTTCAAAAGCATCAATTCTTCGGCTCTCAGCTTTCTTCACAGTCCAACTCTCACATCCATACATGACCACAGGAAAAACCATAGCCTTGACTAGATGGACCTTTGTTGGCAAAGTAATGTCTCTGCTTTTGAATATGCTATCTAGGTTGGTCATAACTTTCCTTCCAAGGAGTAAGCGTCTTTTAATTTCATGGCTGCAACCACCATCTGCAGTGATTTTGGAGCCCAGAAAAATAAAGTCTGACACTGTTTCCACTGTTTCCCCATCTATTTGCCATGAAGTGATGGGACCAGATGCCATGATCTTCGTTTTCTGGAAGTTGAGCTTTAAGCCAACTTTTTCACTCTCCTCTTTCACTTTCATCAAGAGGCTTTTTAGTTCTCCTTCACTTTCTGCCATAAGGGTGGTGTCATCTGCGTATCTGAGGTTATTGATATTTCTCCTGGCAAACTTGATTCCAGCTTGTGCTTCTTCCAGCCCAGCGTTTCTCATGATGTACTCTGCATATAAGTTAAATAAGCAGGGTGACAATATACAACCTTGACGTACTCCTTTCCCTATTTGGAACCAGTCTGTTGTTTTATGTCCAGTTCTAACTGTTGCTTCCTGACCTGCATATAGGTTTCTCAAGAGGCAGATCAGGTGGTCTGGTATTCCCATCTCTTTCAGAATTTTCCACAGTTTATTGTGATCCACACAGTCAAAGGCTTTGGCATAGTCAATAAAGCAGAAATAGATGTTTTTTTGGAACTTTCTTGCTTTTTTGATGATCCAGCAGATGTTGGCAATTTGATATATGTATAATTATGGCTAATTTGCAGTGTCTTACGGGCTTCCCTGATAGCTCAGTTGCTAAAGAATCCGCCTGCAATGTGGGAAATGTGGGTTCAGTCCCTGGGTTGGGAAGATCCCGTGGAGAAGGGAAACGCTACCCACTCCAGTATTCTGGCCTAGAGAATTCCAAGGACTGTGTAGTCCATGGGGTTGCAAAAAGTTGGACATGACTGAGTGACTTTCACTTCACATTCACAGCAGAAATTATCACATTATTATAAAGCAATTTTATTACGATCAAAATATAAATTTAAAAAATAGAAAAGAAAGCAAAGAAGCAAATAATAAGTGGCAAGAGTATACATCCTTGTCTTATTCCTGACCTTAGAGGAAGTACTTTCATTTTTTCACTATTGAGAATGATGTTTGCTGTGGGTTTGCCATAGATGGCCTTTCTCATATACTTTCATAGGTGAGTAAACTAAAACACAGAAAGGAGAAAACACTTGCCTCAAATTACACCGTTGGTGGAGCAGAATTAGAGGCTAGGGCTCTCTGATGGCAAAATCTAAGTTCTTTCTACAACATCCTACTATCTCTGCCCTCCTAAAGCTCACAGTATCGCAGCCCTTTTCCATGCTCTCACACGTTTCACCATCTAAGATTTTTATTATAAGCATGGTATGCTGGTAATGGTTAACAACTGGTTCTCAAAATGAAACAAAAAATATCCCTGATTGGTAGTGCTTGCCACTTTTCATACAGTACATAATCCCACCAAGACCAATTTCAAGTTACCAGTTTCACTGAATGTAAAGACAGGATGAAGTACACATAGGGGAAAGCTGGCCCCAGCACATTATTGGTCATAAGCAATAGGAAGTTGACTTTATTAGAAAGATGTCAGAGACTCACAGAACTGGAGGAAGACTGGAAAAAGGAATCTGAGAACTGGATAGGGAGCACAAAGCAGAAAAACAGAAACAGTCTGATCAGGATGCTGCTCTGGGGATAAAAATCACATAAACCATCTTTTCACTCTTGGGTCAATAAGTTAAGCTTCAAAGTCCAAAGGAAAGACATGTGATTGAGCAGAGTAGGTTGCATGCCTGCCCCTTTACAATAGCAGGACAGGGAGAGGAAGAATTTGGCTTATGACATTTCAGTAGGATGAGGCACATATCTGAACATGTCATCCTACAAAGACTATGTATGTTTCCTATTAATGAAAAACAACAGACTACAATTTGAGTTGAAAATAACATCCATTTATTATTTCATAGTAATCGTAGGTCAGAAGTCTAGGCACAACTTGACTGGGTTCTCTGTTCAGGCAAGCCTGAAATCAAAGTATTAGTAGGTCCACATTCCTTTATGGTGCCTCTGGGGGAAGAATTCAATTCCATGTACATTCAGACTATTGGCAGAACTCCTGTCTTTGTAGTTGTTGGTCTGCAGTCCTTGTTTCTTTCCTGACTATCAGCTGAAGGCTTCATTTAGTTCATAGAAGCTACCCATATTCTTTGCCATATAGCCCCTCAAATTTTCAAATCCAGGAATGGGTAAGTTCCATGCACTAAATCCTTCTCACTCTTCAAATATCTCTTAACAGGAAGAGTACAGGTCCCCCTAAGACCTCATCTGATTAGGGCAGGCCCATCCAGGATGATCATCCCAATTTAAGGTCAACTGATTTGGGACCTTTATTACATGTGGAAAATCTCTTCACGTCAGTGTCTAGATTGGTGCTTTATTGAATAACTGTGAGAAGCTGTATGTACACCAGAGGTGGGGATCTTGTGATTCATCCTAGAATCCTAACTACCATAGTTTTGTCTACTACAAAAATGGAAGAACTATAATATTCTAAAAGGAAATTGAGTGCCATTAGGAAAATGAATGGATACCAACAAGACGGATATTCCTTACAGTCCATTTGTCCAATATCTACACACACTTTTGCCATCTCATACACTGGGAAAATGACAACATGAAACTATTCTTCATACAAGCAGAAATGTATTTACTCATCCCTAAGGGAGCCAAACCTGAAGTGTTACCAATCATAGTATCCAGGTCCAAGTTCAGGATCTTCAGATGGCATCAATTCTTCTTCTGGTTCAATACAAATATTGAATCAATATTCTGTATTAAAATGGAAAAATATAAAATAAATCTACCACTAACTCATCATGCATAAGTGTTGGTCACTCAGCCATGTCTGACTCTTTGTGACCCCATGGACTGCAGCCCACAAGGCTCCTCTGTCCATGGAATTCCCCAGGCAAGAATACTGGAATGGGTTACCATTTCCTTCTCCAGGGATCTTCCTGAACTGGGATTGAACCTGGATCTCCTGCATCGCGGAAAGATTCTTTATCATCTGAGTCACCAGGGAAACCCTCATCATACATAAAATATTAGCTAAAAGTGAATGATAAAGGGGCATGCTAAAACTATATACTTATATGCATATTGTTGTGAAGAATCAAATATGATTAACTATTGCAGTCTTCATTTCTAAAACTTGTTGCAAGGTCAAAGTTGATATAAACTTTCTTTCTTTACTCTTCATGTCCTATTTCCTTTTGTCCCATGAGCATTTCAGTTGGATGGCTTCTAGATCTAGAAGAACAATTCAAACATTTATTTATGTGGAGTCTGAGAAATTGGTAGCCTTGTCTCTATGGGGCTGCTGTAGTTGTGTAATAACTTTAACCATGTTGGGACATGATAAGTTACCCTAGAAGATCTCCTGGTCTCCAGACACACTTCTTTCTGCCCCCATTATGTAGGATCAACCTTACTTCCCCTTGAAGATTGAAATCAGTCCTCTTAGCACTTGACAACACCATTTGTCACTAATTTTATCCAGTAATTGGGGTGATAATATAGGTTAGCTAATTGATTTTATATAGAGGTAAAAAAAAAAACTTCTAATCTCTTTATGAAATTGATTTTATATAGAGGTAAAACAAACTTCTAACCTCTTTATGACTGAAGGTAGCTGTACAGCTTGGATCCGGTACCCACAGATGTTAGACTCCTACCCCTACTTCCCAGAAAATGGGAGTTAGGGGTATCTGCCTTGACATTTGCATTTTAAAGAGATGGGTTCCAGTCTTTGAGAAAGGCATTTCTGGGTTGTAAAGCTGACAAAAGACCTATCTAGTTCTTGAAAGGATTTATCTACATTTCAAAGAAATGTAGAGAAATTACTAACAACTTTAGGGTTTCTAAAGTACATGAAAAAAGAAGGAAGGGGAATCTTTTCCTTTACTTTCTACAGGGAACTCTAAACCTCTTATTTTAAATAAAATCCTAACGCTCTGAAAAGAAAAAAGACATCTGTCATCTAGCCAGTTCAAAAGACCCAATTTTTGCCTAATTTGTCTACTGGCACGGAGATTCCAAAATCACCAGGTGGCCATCTAAACTTCCAAATCAATGGAGACATTGTTGAGTAATCTGATAGGACTATGCCTTCCTTAGATACTAAAAACTTCTAACCCAGTAGAGTCCAGAGTTTCAGGGAACAAAAACATTTTGTGAATAGGTCTTTAGGAGCAACTCTAACTTCCATTCTTCCATTCTTAAACATAGGAATTCTGGTTGTTGATCGCATGCATGCATGCTCAGTCCTGTCTGACTCTTTACTACCCCTGGGAGTGTAGCCCACCAGGCTCCTCTGTCCAAGGAATTCTCCAGGCAAGAATACTGGAATGGGTTGCCATTTCCTCCTCCAGGGGATCTTCCTGACTCAGAGATCAAATCCACATCTTCATCTCCTGCGTTGCAGGTGGATACTTTGCCACTGAGCCACTGCTGCTGCTGCTGCTAAGTCGCTTCAGTCGTGTCCGACTCTGTGCGACCCCATAGACGGCAGCCCACCAGGCTCCTCTGTCCCTGGGATTCTCCAGGCAAGAACACTGGAGTGGGTTGCCATTCCCTTCTCCAGTGCATGAAAGTGAAAAGTGAAAGTGAAGTCGCTCAGTTGTGTCGACTCTTCTCAACCCCATGGACTGCAGCCCACAAGGCTCCTCCATCCACGGGATTCTCCAGGCAAGAGTACTGGAGTGGGTTGCCATTGCCTTCTCCGACTGAGCCACTAGATGACCTCATATATATTTGTGGCTACTTCAAGACATATGTAGTATTCCCTGGTGGCTCAGAGGGTAAAGCATCTGCCTGCAATGCAGGAGACCTGGGTTTGATCCCTGGGTCAGGAGGATCCCCTGGAGAAGGAAGTGGCAACCCACTCCAGTACTCTTGCCTGGAAAATCCCATGGACAGAGAAGCCTGGTAGACTACAGTCCATGGGATCGCAAAGAGTCGGACACGACTAAGCGACTTCACTTTCACTTTCAAGACATATAGCATATATTGTAGGGCAGCACCTCTAACACAAAAGGTGTTGTCTCTCAACTTGTGGCATAACTTTCTTCAATACAGTCATTATTCCATTGGATAAGGACATTTTTTTTTTATTTCTGAGTGATGGAGTGCATGATAAAAGCAGTGAATTCCACAGGTATAAACCAATCACCACACTGTTTGGGTTTAAAATAATCCCTTGATCAGAAGCAATTCTTCATGAAATTTCACATGGATGAAATTTCTGTAATACGGATGAAATGTTCTGTGAAATCACAGATGGTGGTATTGACAGAAGTACTGCAGGCAGTGAAGGTAAGTCCATGTCTAGAATACTCACTTATTGCAGAGAAATTATAAAGCTAACTAACTCTTCCATGATATAACAGGTTCAAATTAATTAACATATGCCCTCAGTACTTGACTGACTGGTCCTTGAGATTAGTATATACTAGGAATTCAGTATAGTGTTGACAAGTTGGGTATCAGCCTTTGAACAGGGAAATCATGTTCCTAAGGCCATATATAACCTCAAAGAGTGCAATGGCAAGAAGTGTGTGTAGATGCTGGATAAATGAACTTGAGTAATATTTGTTAAAATAAAAATAATTTTTAAATTTTTATTTTATATAATTTAAGACTTACAAAAGAGTTGCAAGAATAATAAAAAGAATTACCATATACATTTAGCCTAGGTCCTCCAATGTTAATATTTTACTATATTTGTATTATCCTCCCTCTATCTCTCACTCTCTACACACACACACACACACACACACGAGGACACAAATTTTAAAATATTTTGAGAGTAAGTTGCAGACATTCTCTTACAGAAAACAGTACAATAATCAAACCCAGACCAGTAACATTGATATTAATAGACCTTATTTGGATTTTGTCAGCTATCCAAATTGCACCAGAATTTTGTGAGCAGAGAAGGGAAAGTATTGAATCTCTTCTGAGGTGTGAACAGGGCAGATGGTATACTGAAGCCAGGATTAGGGTGAAATCCAGAGTTGGAGCCAAAGGGGCTTCCACAGGCATTGGGCCTCCTCTGCCAGCTCCAGGCCCCAATGGCACCACCTTCCTCTTACTTCAGTATCCCAAGAACTACCTTGTGGCCTTCCACACATATGATCTTGCAGTAATCACATTGTTTTGTTTAGTCATTAAGTCATGTCCTACTCATTCGACCCCATGAACTGCAGCAAACCAAGTTTCCCTGTCCTTTGCTATCTCCAGGAGTTTGCTCAAACTCATGTCATTGAGTCGGTGATGCCGGACAACCATCTCATCCTCTGTCACCCCCTTCTCTTCTTGCTCTCCATCTTTCCCAGCATCAGGGTCTTTTTCTATGAGTCAGTTCTTCACATCAGGTGGCCAAAGTATTAGACCTTCAGTTTCAGTATCAGTCCTTCCAATGAATATTCAGGGTGGATTTCCTTTAGAATTGACAGGTTTGACCTCCTTGCTATCCAAGGGACTGTCAAGAGTCTTCACCAGCATCACAGTTTGAAAGCATCAATTTTTGGGTCCTCAGCCCTCTTTATTGTCCAACTCTCACATCTATACATGACTACGAGAAAAACCATAGCTTTGACAATACAGGCCTTTGTTGGCAAAGTGATGTCTCTGCTTTTCAATACACTAAGTTTGTCATAGCTCTTTCTCCAAGGAGCAAATATCTTTTAATTTCGTGGTTGCAGTCATCGTCCACAGTGATTTCAGAGCCTAAGAATATAAAACTTGTCAATGTTTCCAATTTTTCCCCCTTTTATTTGCATGAAGTGTTGGAACCGGGTACCAAGACTTCATTTTTTGAGGGAACTGGGTGCTATGATGCTCCTTTTTCACCCTCATTTTGAGGCTCTTTACTTCTTCTTTGCTGTCTGCCAATAAAGTGGTATCATCTGCATATCTGAGGTTCTTGAGATTTCTCCTGGAAGTCTTGATTCCAGGTTGTGATTCACCCAGCCTGGCATTTTGTACCATATATTCTGCATATAACTCAAATAAGCAGAGTGAAAATATACACCCTTGATATACTCCTGTCCCAATTTTGAACCAGTCTGTTGCTCCATGTCCTATTCTAACAGTTGCTTCATTGATCTGCATACAGGTTTCTCAGGAGGCAGGTAAGGGGATCTGGTATTGCCATCTCTTTAAGAATTTTCCATAGTTTGTTGTGATGAGAAATCTGTATGCATGTCAAGAAGCAACAGTTAGAACCAGACATGGAACAACGGACAGGTTTCCAATTGGGAAAGGAATACGTCAACACTGTATACTGTCGTCCTGCTTATTTAACTTATATGCAGTGTACATCATGTGAAATGCCAGGCTGGATGAAGCACAGCCGGAATCAAGATTGCAGGGAGAAATATCAATACCCTCAGATATGCAGATGACAGATGACACCACCCTTATGGCAGAAACTGAAGAGGAACTAAAAAGCCTCTTGATAAAAGTGAAAGAGGAGAGTGAAAAAGTTAGCTTAAAACTCAACATTCAAAAACCTTAAGATTATGGCATCCAGTCTCATTCAGTTCAGTCACTCAGTCGTGTCTGATTCTTTGGGACCCCATGAACCGCAGCATGCCAGGCTTCCCTATCCATCACAAACTGCCAGAGTTTGCCCAAACCCATATCCATTGAGTCGGTGATGCTATCCAACCATCTCATCCTCTGTCGTCCCCTTCTCCTCCTGCCCTTAATTTTTCCCAGCATCAGGGTCTTTTCAAATGAGTCAGCTCTTCACATCAGGTGGCCCAAGTACTGGAGTTTCAGCTTCAACATCAGTCCTTCCAGTGAACACCCAGGACTGATCTCCTTTAGGATGGACTGGTCCAAGGGACACTCAAGAGTTTTCTCCAACACCATAGTTCAAAAGCACCAATTCTTCTGCATTCAGCCCTCTTTAGAGTCCAACACTCACATCCATACATGACTACTGGAAAAACCATAGCCTTGACTAGATGGGCCTTTGTTGGCAAAGTAATGTCTCTGTTTTTTAATATGCTGTCTAGGTTGGTCATAACTTTCCTTCCAAGGAGTAAGCGTTTTTTAATGTCATGGCTGCAATCACCATCTGCAGTGATTTTGGAGCCCCCCAAAATAAAGTCAGCCACTGTTTCCACTGTTTCCCCATCTAGTTGCCATGAAGTGATGGGACCAGATGCCATGATCTTAGTTTTCTGAATGTTGAGCTTTAAGCCAACTTTTTCACTCTCCTCTTTCACTTTCATCAAGAGACTCTTTAGTAAAAAGAAGTTACTAAAGAAGAAGAACTTTCTGCCTTAAAAGTGGTGTCATCTGCATATCTGAGGTTATTGATATTTCTCCTGGCAATCTTGATTCCAGCTTGTGCTTCCTGCAGCCCAGTGTTTCTCATGATGTACTCTGCATATAAGTTAAATAAGCAGGGTGACAATATACAACCTTGATGTACTCCTTTTCCTATTTGGAACCAGTCTGTTGTTCCATGTCCAGTTTTAACCATTGCTTCCTGATCTGCATACAGGTTTCTCAAGAGGCAGGTCAGGTGGTCTGGTATTCCCATCTCCTTCAGAATTTTCCACAGTTTATTGTGATCCACACAGTCAAAGGCTTTGGCATAATCAATAAAGCAGAAATAGATGATTTTCTGAAACTCTCTTGCTTTTTCAGTGATCCAACGGATGTTGGCAATTTGATCTCTGGTTCCTCTGCCTTTTCTAAAACCAGCTTGAACATCTAGAATTTCAGGGTTCATGTATTGCTGAAGCCTGGTTTGGAGAATTTTGAGCATTAATTTACTAATGTGTGAGATGAGTGTAATTGTGTGTTAGTTTGAGCATGGCATTGCCTTTCTTTGGGATTGCAATGAAAACTGATCCATTAAATCATGGAAAATAGATGGGGAAACAATGAAAACAGTGAGAGATTTTATTTTGGGGAGCTCCAAAATCACTGCAGATGGTGACTGCAGCCATGAAATTAAAAGATGCTTGCTCTTTGGAAGAAAAGCTATGACCAACCTAGACAGCATATTAAAAAGCAGAGGCATTACTTTGCCAACAAAGGTCCATCTAGTCAAAGCTATGGTTTTTCCTGTGGTCATGTATGGATGTGAGGTTTGGACTGTAAAGAAAGCTGAGTGCCGAAGAATTGATGCTTTTGAACTGTGGTGTTGGAGAAGACTCTTGAGAGTCTCTTGTTCTGCAAGGAGATCCTGCCAGTCAATCCAAAAGGAAATCACTCCTGGATATTCACTGGAAGGACTGGTGCTGAAGCTGAAGCTCCTGTGCTTTGACCAACTAATGGGAAGAGCTGACTCATTGGAAAAGACCCTGATGCTGGGAAAGGTTGAGGGCAGGAGGAGAAGGGGACAACAGAGGATGAGATGGTTAGATGGCATCACTGACTCAATGGACATGAGTTTGAGCAAGCTCCAGGAGTTAGTGATGGGCAGGGAAGCCTGCTGTGCTGCAGTCCATGGGGTCACAAATAGTTGGACATCTCTGAGTGACTGAACTGAACTAACACAGTCAAAGGCTTTAGCATAGTCAATGAAGCAGAAGTTTTTGGAATTCCTTTGCTTTGTATATGATCCAGGGGATGTTGGCAATTTGATCTCTGATCTCTGCATTTTCTAAATCCAGCTTGTACATCTGAAAGTTTTCAGTTCACGTACTGCTGAAGCCTAGCTTGAAGGATTTTGAACATAATCTTGCAAGCATGTGAAATGAGTGCAATTGTATGGTAGTTTGCACAATCTTTGCATTGTCTTTCTTTGGGATTGGAATGAAAACTGACCTTTCCAGTCCTGTGCCCACTGCTGAGTTTTCCAAATTTGCTGGCATATTGAGTGCAGCACTTTAACAGTACCATCCTTTAGGATTTGAAATAGTTCAGCTGGGATTCCATCACCTCCACTAGCTTTGTTCGTAGTGATGCTTCCTAGGGCCACTTGACTTCACACTCCAGGATGTCTGGTTCTAGGTGTGTGATCATAGCATAGTTATTATCTGGGTCATTAAGATCTTTTTTCCATAGTTCTTCTGTGTATTCTTACCACCTCTTCTCAATCTCTTCTGCTTCTGTTAGATCCTTGTCGTTTCTGTGCTTTATTGTGCCCATTTTGCATGAATTCTTCCCTTAGTATCTCCTATGTTCTTGAAGAGATCTCTAGTCTTTCCCATTCTATTGTTTTCCTCTATGTCTTTGCATTATTCACTTAAGAAGGCTTTCTCATCTCCTCTTGCTAGTCTTTGGAACTCTGCATTCAGTTGGGTATATCTTTCCCTTTCTCTTTTGCCTTTCACTTCTCTTCTTTTCTCAGCTATGTGTAATACCTCCACAGACAACCACTTTTCCTTCTTGTGTTTCTGTTTTGGAGATGGTTTTGGTCACTGCCTCCTTTACAGTGTTAGGACCTCCATCCATAGTTCTTCAGGCACTTTGTCTACCAGATCAATCCCTTGAATCTATTCATCACTTCCACTGTATAATCGTAAAGGAAATGATTTAGGTCATACCTGCATGACCTAGTGGTTTTCCCTACTTCCTTCAGTTTGAGCCTGAGTTTTGTAATAAGGAGCTGGTGATCTTTGCCCCAGTCTGCTCCAGGTCTTGTTTTTGCTGACTGTATAGAGCTTCTCTGTCTTTGGCTGCAAAGAACATAATCAGTGTGATTTCAGTATTCACCATTTGGTAATGTCCTTGTGTAGAGTCATTTCTTGGGTTCTTGGGTTGTTGGAACAGGGTGTTTGCTATTACCAGTGTGTTCTCTTGGCAAAACTCTGTTAGCCTTTGCCCTGCTTCATTTTGTACTCCAAGGCTAAACTTGCCTGTTTCTCCAGGTATCTCTTGACTTCTTACTTTGCATTCCAGTCCCCTCTGATGAAAAGGATATCTTTTTTGGGTGTTAGTTCTAGAAGATCTTGTAGGTCTTGATAGAATCATTCAACTTCGGCTTCTTCGCCATTAGTGGTTGTGGCATAGTCTTAGATTACTCTGATGTTGAATGGTTTGCCTTGGAAACAAACCGAGATCATTCTGTCATTTTTGAGATTGCACCCAAGTACTACATTTCAAACTCTTTTGTTGACTTTGATGGCTACTCCATTTCTTCTAAGGCATTCTTGCCCCCACCCCCGGCAGTAGATAAAATGGTCATCTGAATTAAATTCACCAATTCCTGTCCATTTTAGTTCATCGATTCCTAAAATATTGATGTTCACTCTTGCAATCTCCTGCTTGACCACTTCCAATTTACATTGATACATGGACCTAACATTCCAGGTTCCTATGCAATGAGAACCTGTTTACAGCACTGGACTGTACTTTCACCACCAGACACATTTATAACTGATCCATGTTTCCTCTTTGGCCCAGCCTCTTCATTTTTTATGAAGTTGTTTCTTTGCTCTTCCCCAGTAGCACACTGGAGGCCTACTGACCTGGGGGGCTCATCTTCTGGTGTTGTACTTTCTGTCTTTTCATTGAGTTAATGGGGTTCTGAAGGCAAGAATACTGAAGTGTTTTGCCATTCCCTTCTCCAGTGGACCACATTTTGTCAGGCCCTGTCTAGCAGGGACATGCCCCTCAGCTGCTCCACATAGCTGGGTGACATGTATGGTGTCTTGGTTGTCTCACTGCTGGTCCTCATTAACCATGTAAACCTACACCAGCCACCGGGTGTCAGTCAGCATGCTACCTGGGGGCCTGGGCAAAGGCCCTGCTGGAGTCACTGGGAGGTCTGGAGAAGGCTGGAGTCAAGGTTGGAGGATATTCAGAAGTGGAGAGCTCCCTGACTTCACTGCTGCTTCTGGCTGACCCGGGGCCAACCTGCTGCCTGCATGGCCCACCACCAGCCAAGCTCTCTGCCTCTATATTACAGGTAGGAAAACTGACTCTAGACTGAATATCTTGACCAGTATTACACTAAGAATAAGTGAAGGCTGGATTCAAATTCGGATCTCACACCAAAGTCAGTGATCTTTCTGCTGCACATTTAAACATATTTATTTTCCAAAGGAGAGTGTGGGTGAGGTAAGAGAAGAATGAAAAGTTCCCCAAGTGCCCTCAGAGGTGGAGAAAGTTCAGAGCCATTTGCACACCACTGCTCTCCTTGCTACAGTAACCACATAGTTCTTGAAATATAATTTACCTGGGATTAGTTGTCCGAAGGCAGTGACCCCAAGATTCTTCCAGCACTTCAGCACCTAACACAGCTGGGAGGATGCACAGAGTTCCATCCTTATTACACAGATTAGGTTTATGTCTTACAGACAAGAGCTAAGGAGGGGGGAAGAGATAATCTCTTCTCATCTCTCATTTCCATTGACAACTGGGCAAGGGAGCCTCAAAGAACTCTGAGACTATTAGGGGAAGAGCCTGCCTCTTAGGCCTGGTGTCATCCCCAGACATCACACAGCTGGTCTAAAGAGAAGTTTTATAACATTGCCAAAAGCCCCTATAGCTCCCCTCCCTAAAGGTCAGCTATAATCTGCACACAAATTGGAGCTGGGGGTGTGGGTGTTGATGGGGAGAGGGAATGATAGTTCAGGGGAGACCTGCACTTACCCAGGTGGCTTATGGATGGACATGTTGTTCTTTCCTGAGGCTGCAAAATAGAGTCTATCTACCTGAACGTGGGTGCTGTAAACACGTACTGAGAGAAGCCTGGGGTAGGTGAGGGCCTCTGTGGCCAAAGCTGGGACGTGGTGAAAGCACCCTCCCCTGCAGAAAGGCAGCCCCAGTCCAACAGAGCTTGGGTGTTTCCACCAACCCGTAGAATAACCAGCACCCAAAAATGTAAGGACATCAGTCCAGACCCAAGGTACCATAAGATGCAGATCTAGAGCAACCCTGCCTGAAAGGCCTCTGGGTGAGGTTCTGTTGTGGCAGTCCTAAAAGAGGTTGGAAAAGAATTTCCAGATATAGAATACTGCAGATAGGAGTGAATTTATCAAGAACAAATAGCAGAGATAAAGTGAGCACTGTGAGCACAGCAGGCTGACAACTCCTGACAGACCAGGGACAGTTTTTGTGAGTTAATAGCCAATTTTTACAGCCTCAAGACAAAGAAAACTTCTGCTGAAAGGTTGGCATTAGGTGACTGGTTGGGGCGCTATAGGGTGTTTACTGGAGTGGGTATCTTTGCCCAATTTGGAGTCAGGAAACGTCTAGGTGAGGATCATGGACTTTGGGCAATGTTACAAAGGGGCTCAGTTAGCTTTGGAGGTGTCCTTGGTTCTGGGCTCTGCTTCTGTGGCCTTGGCACAAGGCTTCACACCTGTGGCCTTGGGCGAGACTCTACATTCTTCTCTCTTCTTATCAATGTGCCAAATCTTTGGCCTCTTAACACCCGGCTCATGTCTACCTGCTTATCCTCTTCTTAGGTCACGAGGACCCAGGTCATTAGAAAAGGGGCAGAGACCACTCTGGCTTCTTCCTTCTGGAGAGAGGCATTGTGGGGTCCTGGGTTCCAATGCCTGCTCTCTGCCAGGGTGCATTTGCGGAGGGAAATGAGAGTCTGTGGAATGATAAAGTGACTTGTTCCAGTGTAGTCTGTGTACTAACAGGCTGCTATCCTTGTTGTAGCAACAACTGGAGGTTTATTTATCACATTCTAGATGAAACAAACTCAACAAGAAGGTTAGAGATACATGGCCCAAAGATTAACAGAAGCAGAAAAGCTGCCACGGGGCCTAGAAAAGGGGGGCCAGTCAGGAGAGTCAGGACCAGACATTGGCCCATGATGTAAGTTTTCCTCTGGGTATGTGGAAGATGCAAGAATTGGGGCTCATGAAAACCTTTACTTGAAAATATCTAACTATCTGAAGGTCTGTCCTGCCAGTTTTTCCCAGAGCACAGAGTGCCTCATTCCTGATTTCTACCATGAACTCTTTTCAGGGGATGTTCAAAGTCAGCAGTTGCAGCAGCTCCTAATTTAATCTTTGCAGAGGCACATAGCAAGTGGCAGTTTCCAGTTGGCAGGGCCTCTTCATGGGCATTAATTTGACCATGATCTGGGGGGTATTTTATGACCATTTTGTCCTATAGTACTGTGAAAGCCCATTCCCAGGTCTGGTGAAGATTTTTCTGAAAGGTCACGCAATATGTTGTTACTGGACTATGAAAGTAGCAAAACTCCTGGGCCATATCTGTCTAACTAGTAGTCTCATAGTCTAGAAAAATATTCCCTCTTGTTGCTTTATCCCATATACAGAGTAACATTATTACAATCATTGATCTCATATGGAACTATACATCATCATTTCATTAGAAACTCAGTCACACATTTAGTAATGTGAGAGAGACCATTCTGTAAAACAGGCAATATAGAAAACAATACAGCTAGCAGTTATAGAAAGGTCATAAGTAAGAATTTAAGAACTTTCCTTAGGTGCAGCCTTGGAAACTAACAGAGATCATTCTATCATTTTTGAGAGAGCACCCAATTACTGCATTTTCTTTTGTTGACTATGAGGGCTACTCCATTTCTTCCAAGGGATTCTTGCCCACAGGAGTAGATATAATGGTCATCTGAATTAAATTCACCCATTCCAGTCCATTTTAGTTCACTGATTACTAAAATGTCGTTATTCACATTTGCCATCTCCTGTTTGACCACTTCTAATTTACCTTGAATCATGGACCTAGCATTCCATGTTCCTATGCAATACTCTTCTTTACAGTATTGGACTTTACTCCCATCACCAGTCACATCCAAAACTGGGAGTTGTTTTTGCTTTGGCTCCATCTCTTCACTCTTTGTGGAGTTATTTCTCCACTCTTCTCCTGTAGTATATTTGGCTCCTACCAACCTAGGGAGTTTATCTTGCAGTGTCATATCTTTTTGCCTTTTCATACTATTCATGGGGTTCTCAAGGCAAGAATACTGAAATGGTTTGCCATTGCCTTCTCCAGTGGACAACGTTTTGTCATAACTCTCCGCCATGACCTGTCTGTCTTGGGTGGCTCTACATGGCATGGCTCATAGTTTCATTGAGTTAAACAAGGCTGTGGTCCTCTTGATGAAAGTGAAAGAGGAGAGTGAAAAAGTTGGCTTAAAGCTCAACTTTCAGAAAACAAAGATCATGGCATCTGGTCCCATCACTTCATGGCAAATAGATGGGGAAACAGTGGAAACAGTGTCAGACTTTATTTTTCTGGGCTCCAAAATCACTACAGATGGTGATTGCGGCCATGAAATTAAAAGACGCTTACTCCTTGGAAGAAAGGTTATGACCAACCTAGATAGCATATTGAAAAGCAGAGACATTACTTTGCCAACAAAGGTCCGTCTAGTCAAGGCTATGGTTTTTCCAGTGGTCATGTATGGATGCGAGAGTTGGACTGTGAAGAAAGCTGAGTGACGAAGAATTGATGCTTTTGAACTGTGGTGTTGGAGAAGACTCTTGAGAGTCCCTTGGCCTGCAAGGAGATCCAACCAGTCCATTCTAAAGGAGATCAGCCCTGGGATTTCTTTGGAAGGAATGATGCTAAAGCTGAAACTCCAGTACTTTGGCCACCTCATGCGAAGAGTTGACTCATTGGAAAAAACTCTGATTCTGGGAGGGATTGGGAGCAGGAGGAAAAGGGGACGACAGAGGATGAGAGGGCTGGATGGCATCACCGTCTCGATGGACGTGAGTTTGAGTGAACTCCGGGAGATGGTGATGGACAGGGAGGCCTGGCATGCTGCGATTCTTGGGGTCGCAAAGAGTCAGACACGACTGAGCGACTGAACTGAAGAGAACTGATTCATCAATTATTTGCCCATACAGAGAACAGCCACCTGTAAAATCACATTTACTGCCTTTTCACTTAATAAAGTGTAATTCCTTTCCCTGTTCAGTTCAGTTCACTCATTCAGTCGTCGATGACTCTTTGTGACCCCCATGAACCGCAGCACACCAGGCCTCCCTGTCCATCACCCACTGCCGGAGTTTACCCAAACTCTAGTCCACTGAGTCAGTGATGCCATCCAACCATCTCATCCTCTGTCATCGCCTTCTCCTCCTGCCCTCAATCTTTCCCAGCATCAGAGTCTTTTCAAATGAGTCAGCTCTTCACATCAGGTGGCCAAAGTACTGGAGTTTCAGCTTCAACATCAGTCCTTCCAATGAACACCCAGGACTGATCTCCTTTAGGATGGACTGGTTGGACCTCCTTGCAGTCCAAGGGATTCTCAAGAGTCTTCTCCAACACCACAGTTCAAAAGCATTGATTTTTCTAAGCTTAGCTTTCTTTATAGTTCAACTCTCACATCCATACATGACCACTGGAAAAACCATAGGCTCAACTAGAAGAACCTTTGTTCACAAAGTAATGTCTCTGCTTTTGAATATGCTGTCTAAGTTGGTCACAACTTTCCTTTCAAGGAGTAAGTGTCTTTTAATTTCATGGCTGCAATCACCATCTGTAGTGATTTTGGAGCCCCCCAAAATAAAGTCTGACACTGTCTCCACTGTTTCCCTATCTAGTTGCCATGAAGTGATGGGACCAGATGGCATGATCTTAGTTTTCTGAATTCTGAGCTTTAAGCCAACTTTTTCACTCTCCTCTTTCACTTTCATTAAGAGGCTCTTTAGTTCTTCTTCACTTTCTGCCATAAGGGTGGTATCATCTGCATATCTGAGATTATTGATATTTCTCCCGGCAATGTTGATTCCAGCTTGTGCTTCTTCCAGCTCAGCGTTTCTCATGATGTACTCTGCATATAAGTTAAATAAGCAGGGTGACAATATACAGCCTTGACGTACTCCTTTTCCTATTTGGAACCAGTGTGTTGTTCCATGTCCAGTTCTAACTGTTGCTTCCTGACCTGCATACCGATTTCTCAGGAGGCAGGTCAGGTGGTCTGGTATTCCCATCTCCTTCAGAATTTTCCACAGTTTATTGTGATCCACCCAGTCAAAGGCTTTGGCATAGTCAGTAAAGCAGAAATAGATGTTTTTCTGGAACTCTCTTGCTTTTTTGATGATCCAGCAGATGTTAGCACTTTGATCTCTGGTTCCTCTGCCTTTTCTAAAACCAGGTTGAACATCTGGAAGTTCACGGTTCACATATTACTGAAGCCTGGCTTGAAGAATTTTGAGCACTACTTTACTAGCGTGTGAGATGAGTACAATTGTGCGGTAGTTTGAGCATCCTTTGGCATTGCCTTTCTTTTGGATTGGAATGAAAACTGACCTTTTCCAGTCCTGTGGCCACTGCTGAGTTTTCCAAGTTGACTGACATATTGAGTGCAGCACTTTCACAGCATCATCTTTTAGGATTTGAAATAGCTCCACTGGAATTCCATCACCTTCACTAGCTTTGTTCATAGTTATGCTTCCTAAGGCCCACTTGACTTCACATTCCAGGATGTCTGGCTCTAGGTGAGTGATCACACCATCGTGATTATCTGGGTCATGAAGATACATGAGTTTGAGTGAACTCCAGGAGTTGGTGATGGATAGGGAGGCCTGGCGTGCTGCAATTCATGGGGTCAAAAAAGTCAGACACGACTGAGCGACTGAACTGAACTGAACTGAAGATCTTTTTTGTACAGTTCTTCTGTGTATTCTTGCCACCTCTTCTTAATATCTTCTGTTTCTGTTAGCTATGTACCATTTCTGTCCTTTATTGAGCCCATCTTTGCATGAAATGTTTCCTTGGTATCTCTAATTTTCTTGAAGAGATTTCTAGTTTTTTTCCATTTATTTTCCTCTATTTCTTTGTATTGATCACCTAGGAAGTCTTTTTTTTAATCTCTCCTTGATATTCTTTTGAACTCTGCATTCAAATGTGTTATCTTTCCTTTTCTCCTTTACTTTTCACCTCTCTTCTTTTCACAGCTATTTGTAAGGCCTCCCCAGACAGCCATTTTGCTTTTTTGCATTTCTTTTTCTTGTGGATGGACTTGATCCCTGTCTCCTGTACAATGTCACAAACCTCCGTCCATAGTTCATCAGGCACTCTATCAGATCTAGTCCCTTAAATCTATTTTTCACTTCCACTGTATAATCATAAGGGATTTGATTTAGGTCATACCTGAATGATCTAGTGGTTTTCCCCACTTTCTTCAATTTAAGTCTGAATTTGGCAATAAGGAGTTCATGATCTGAGCCACAGTCAGCTCCCAGTCTTGTTTTTACTGACTATATAGAGCTTCTCCATCTTTGGCTGCAAAGAATATAATCAATCTGATTTCAGTGTTGACCATCTGGTGATGTCCATGTGTAGAGTCTTCTCTTGTGTTGTTGGAAGAGGGTGTTTGCTGTGACTGGTGCGTTCTCTTGGCAAAACTCTATCAGCCTTTGCCCTGCTTCATTCTGTACTCCAAGGCCAAATTTGCCTGTTACTCCAGGTGTTTCTTGACTTCCTACTTTGGCATTCCAGTCTCCTATAATGAAAAGGACATCATTTTTGGTGTTAGCTCTAAAGGTTCTTGTAGGTCTTCATAGAACCATTCAACTTCAGCTTCTTCAGCATTACTGGTTGGGGCATAGGCTTGGATTACCATGATATTGAATGGTTTGTCTTGGAGACAAACAGAGATCATTCTGTCATTTTTGAGATTGCATCCAAGTACTGCATTTCAGACTCTTTTGTTGACCATGATGGCTACTCCGTTTCTTCTAAGGGATTCCTGCCCACAGTAGTAGATATAATGGTCATCTGAGTTAAGTTCATCTATTCCAGTTCATCTTAGTTCGCGGATTCCTAGAATGTCAATGTTCCCTCTTGCCATTTCCTGTTTGACCATTTCCAATTTGCCTTGATTCATTGACCTAACATTCCAGATTCCCATGCAATATTTCTCTTTACAGCATTGGACCTTGCTTCTATCACCAGTCACATCCACAACTGGGTGTTTTTTGGCTTTGGCTCCATCCCTTCATTCCCATTTCCTGTAACTTTTTAAAAAAACACACATTTTACTTTCCTTCAGCAACCATGAACTGTCCTTTATATCAGCTTCTGTAGATTAGTAAACATAAACCACCAAAGCTCTTATCTCATTTGCATTTTCTTTCTTAAAAGTTTCTTTACAATGTCTATGTTAAGTAGATTAACAAATAAACATTAATATCAGGTATTAGTTTAATAGTAAATATTCTCCAGTTCATGTGAATCTGAAATTCATATAGTTTAATTTTTTTTTGAATTTAGGATTGTTTGGTTTGTATGCACTTACTTTTCTTTAGGCCAATTAAATTAGAGCTTATCTGCAAATTAACCTCAGCAATATTACCCAAAGACAAAGACACACACTGAGACATACATATATATCAAGATAGATAGAGATCTCACAATTTTCTGCTTGAGATTTAAAGTCTGTCGTTTTTTTGTTGCTGTTGGCTTGAAGCTATACTAATTTGCCCAACTGCTGAATTTTCAAGTAGATCAGATCAGATCAGTCGCTCAGTCGTGTCTGACTCTTTGTGACCCCATGAATTGCAGCACGCCAGGCCTCCCTGTCCATCACCAACTCCTGGAGTTCACTGAGACTCACGTCCATCGAGTCAGTGATGCCATCCAGCCATCTCATCCTCTGTCGTCCCCTTCTCCTCCTGCCCCCAATCCCTCCCAGCATCAGAGTCTTTTCCAATGAGTCAACTCTTTGCACAAGGTGGCCAAAGTATTGGAGTTTCAGCTTTAGCATCATTTCTTCCAAAGAAATCCCAGGGCTGATCTCCTTTAGAATGGACTGGTTGGATCTCCTTGCAGGCCAAGGGACTCTCAAGAGTCTTCTTCAACACCACAGTTCAAAAGCATCAATTCTTTGGTGCTCAGCCTTCTTCACAGTCCAACTCTCACATCCATACATGACCACTGGAAAAACCATAGCCTTGACTAGACGGACCTTTGCTGGCAAAGTAATGTCTCTGCTTTTGAATATGCTATCTAGGTTGGTCATAACTTTCCTTCCAAGGAGTAAGCGTCTTTTAATTTCATGGCTGCAGTCATCATCTGTGGTGATTTTGGAGCCCCCAAAAATAAAGTCTGACACTGTTTCCACTGTTTCCCCATCTATTTTCCATGAAGTGATGGGACCGGATGCCATGATCTTAGTTTTCTGAATGTTGAGCTTTAAGCCAACTTTTTCACTCTCCACTTTCACTTTAATCAAGAGGCTTTTTAGTTCCAAGGACATGGTAAGAGTTAACTTCAGGCTTTTACCCAGGCGTGTTTCTGTTACATTAGGATCAGAGCTACAAAAAAGTATTTAACAAGCCAGCTTTTTCTAATTGCACATGTGAAAAGAACCAGTTTTTGCAGTTTTTAAAAAAATTCATTTTAACCAGTTTTCTCCAGAGTCTAACAATATTCTGGCTATATTGTCCTTTTCTTTTCTGTGGTCATAGTCTCATAGCTAAAATTTTTAAACCAAAGCATGTTCAGATTTACTCTGATGACAGAGGCAGACTGTTGTCCCAGCAAGTATTGTTTATCTGGGGAGGTAGGGGTCTTAGTTTGATAAGAAGAACCTGAAGGAGTAAGGGAACTTGCAGGAGTAGGGGAAGTTTGGTTCTTTTCCTGTTTTCTTCTCCTCCCCCCCAGCCCTGCTGCCCCAAGAGATAGGAGGAGTTAGAAGGGGATTCTGTAGAATGTTAGAAGAGTTTTCCCCAGGCTTTTGATTATAGGAGAAAGTTCTGGGTTAGGAGATCTGATGGAAAGGGAGAGACAGAGGGAGTTGAGGAGATGGGGTGGCAACAGAAAGACATATGTGGCATGAGTCCCTCAAGTACAGATTCTGACTAAGTGCCATTAAGGTTTTAGCACAAGGAATGGCACAAGAAATCAAGTTGAGGATTGTGTTATAATTTAATGTGCCATTAAGAGGCCATTCCTCTTGGTTCCCCAATTTATACCAGATCCAAGTTTTGTTGCAAAAGAATGTGAGCTTTTTCAAGATTTCCAGGGTCAAATTTTTCCAGTTACTGAGAATACAGCCTAGAGGTGAGTCTAAGGCAGGTTCTCAAGATGTACCTGAGTCCATTCTTAGAATGGGAGTACTGAGAGCTCACTAGCCACAAAAGCCATCCCAACTTTCCCAGTGAATCCTCCACGTGTGACAAGGCACCACATGTGGCTAATGGCACAAATGGACAACTGTCCCAACAATCGCATCTGACAGTGAGAGGTGACCCCTGAGTGTTTGACAGAGTGGCACAAAACCATGCAGTTAGGCCCAAGCCTAGGCACACACTGCGAAAATACACCTGGTGGCTAAGGTCAGTGACAACAGAAAAGAGTTTCCTGGAACCAACTGTGAATGCTTTTTGACGATTCCCTGAAATGTGGATGGCACTCTTTGGGATGACTCAAAGGCTGCTTTTAGGCTCCTGTAAATTAATCTGGACAGAGGGAGGAAAAGTGAAAGTAGCAGAGAGGACAGGCTGAGGAATCTGCCTTGTAGCCCTGCTGGGAAGGCAGCGACCTGGGGAGTGGGCTGTTTTGCTTGAAGCAATATGTGCCTGAGACAGTGCACAAAGTGGTCTTGCTGGGGGCAGATGCTCTGATAGCCTGGTCTGTTCTGTGATTCCCCTTATCCTGTCATGTGAGTCTTCAAGCAGCAGGTGCCCTAATGGTTTTAAGTGCCTGACCCATGCCCACACAATTTTAATTGGCCTGGTCCTCAGCTTAAGGGAGAAGGAGGAGAGAGAAAACGAGAGCCCTCATCCACTTGCAGAGAAGGCAATGACACCCCACTCCAGTACTCTCGCCTGGAAAATCCCATGGACGCAGGAGTCTGGTAGGTTGCAGTCTATGGGGTCGCTAAGAGTCAGACAGGACTGAGCAACTTCACTTTCACTTTTCACTTTCATGCACTGGAGAAGGCAATGGCAACCCACTCCAGTGTTCTTGCCTGGAGAATCCCAGGGACGGCAGAGCCTGGTGGGCTGCAGTCTATGGGGTCGCTGAGAGTCGGACATGACTGAAACGACTTAGCAGCAGCAGCAGCATCCACTTGGGTGGCAGATACTGGGGCGTGGGCAGTGGAGCCTTTGGAACATGCCCGAGAGTAACCATGACCAGAGTTCCTCAATTGCTTCCACGGCCACTTGCCTGTTCACAGAGGGTTTGAGAAAAAAATAAGAGAGAAAAGGAGAGTGGGGTAGAGCTCCCTGAGAGTAGTCCCTGTACAGGCCACCAAATGTTGGGCCAGTCCAACCATGAGGTGGAAAAGAATTTCCAAATACAGAGTACCGCAGATAGGAGTAAGTTTATCAGGAACAAAGATGAGAGATCAAGTGGGCACTGCAAGTGCAGCAGGCTGACAACTCCTGACAAGCCAAAGAGAGTCAACAGTTTTCATGAGTTAATAGCCAATTTTTATAGCCTCAAGTCAAAGAAAAAATCCTGCTGGAAGGTTGGCATTAGGTAATTGGTTGGGGTGCTATAGGTGTTTACTGGAGTGGGCATCTTTGGCTAAGTTGGAGTCAGGAAGCTTGTTAATGATTAGGGGCTTTTGGCAATGTTACAAAGGGGTTCAATTAGCTTTGGAGGTGTCCTTGGTTCTGGGCTCTGCTTCTGTGGCCTTGGTAAAAGGGGACTGGGGCAGGATTCAACAGTTCCCCTAGGCTTGCCTAAGAAAATGGTCAGGACCCAGGCCTGGCTGAAAGAGGGAAGCCTGGCAGTGAGGACAAAAGGCAGGGAGGGGTGGGGGCTCCAGACTACTGGCTCCTTCCAACTAACACTGGGTTCTTCCTCTCAGAATATGGATATTACCCAGGAACCTGAAAGAAGCCTTGGACACTGTCCTTGCCCACTGCCAAGCCCTTCCCAGGAAGCTCAACTCTTTGCTCTTGCTTTCTTCAGCCCCAAGAGCTCCTACATCTGCCCTTGCCCACATGCGTGGGTACCACTAAGCCTTTGAGGAAGTTACGACCTCAACCTAACTTGATCCTCAGTAAGAGAACTCTGCTTCCAGCAAGACTCCAGCAGTTCAAGCCATTCCCATTCAACAGCCAAAAGGCTGACTGGCTCTGCATGGAACTTTGTCTTACTTTCTGAATTTTTGTTCCCTAAGCAATAAAGGGGGCTTTCCAGGTTGTTCTAGTGGTAAAGAACTCACCAGCCAATGCAGGAGATAAGAGACCAGGGTTGAATCCCTGGTTGGGAAGACCCCCTGGAGGAGAGCATGACAACCCACTCCAGTATTCTTCCCTGAAGAATTCCTTGGACAGAGAAGACTGGCAGACAATAGTCTGTAGGGTCAGAGTCAGACACAACTGAAGTGACTTAGCATGCACACATAAGCAATAATTTCCGTTTTCTCCCTGGAGGAGGGGAGAAGGCATTGTGAGGCCTCCTTCACTATGCATAAGATGTTGTCTCTGTGATGAGATCCTGTTCCTGTGGGGGTAGGGAATTGCAAAGGCTTTCTAGAGGCAGATTCCTGGGCAGCATTTCCAGAGATAGCAGCGGGGGTGGGGGTGGGGGGGGTCAGTGGGCCCACTCCTTTACAGGCAATGTGATTAGGTATGAGACTTTTCTTCTCACACAGGAATCTTTGGCACCTGGTTCATCATGTTCTCTGCTCCTATTCTTGCCCCCATCAAAGTTATTTCACTTTCCACATGGATAATATAACCAACACCCTTGAGTCCCCAGAACATTATCTCCAGGAACAGCTATATTCCCTTCCCTTCAACTACCCACTCTCTGAACTTTATTATTATTACCTGGAGTTCTACCCCCTCTGTCTTCTTAAATGCAACTGTCTGACCACCTACACCCTCTCTCATTTCATCTTTCAATGTCACTCCAAAACATCTAGCAGCATATCTATCACATGATTCACTTAAGTGATATTTAATACCATACCTATTTTTAGACCTCTTTAACATTCATGTTCATCAATCACTCTTTTGTTTCCCTATCCATTAGCTAGAAAACTGATCTGCCCTTCAGGCTAGTACTGAGGCCCCATTTCTCCCATACAAACATGGTGATTTTTCATTAAATCCAGAAAACAGGGAACACATCTAATTTACTTTGCAGTTTCAACGTTTATTTCTGATACCAAAACTTGACAGCACACAAGGGAGGGGGTAAGCAATAGACAAGGAACAGCAAATAAATTTTTCCTGCATGCCACTTTCAGTCAACAGGATGTGGCTCTCTAGATAGCTGCGTTTAGAAGGATTCTGAGGCTTCATCCTCACTCAGGGGAAAGACAGTTGCAACGTATTAGCAATATCTGTGAACATAAAAAAAGAAAAAAAATTAAAAATCAATGCATATACCAAGTAGTAAGGAATATAAATAACAAATACTGCTTCCCCATACTTCCTTCATCTCATCACCATGGGTTTCCTAGAACTCCCAGCTAGAGCACATAAATACATTCCTATGGATTCTATAACTCCCAGTGACCCTAAGTGCCCAATCCAAAGTGATATACCTACCCAAAATCTCACTCAACCCAGAAGAAACCGATGGCACCAAAGTTGGCAGCAAAGTTGGCACTGGCTGTACCACCAGGGCCAATAATGGGGCCGGCAAAGGTCTGAGGAAATCTGGAGCGAGCATTCTGGTGGTATCTGGCCCAGAAGGTAAATGGGATTCTGGACCAGGGATCTCCAAAATCTCCTTCCTCATCCCACGTCAGCAGCTCAAACTCAATGTCATCCCAGCTCCAGGGCCCAGATACGGCCTCATCTCCAATCCCCATGCGGGTTCTCGCCTCAGCCCGTGCCTCAGCCTCGGCTGCAGCAGCATCCAAAGCATCCAAGGCCTCATCTGCGGCCTCCATGAACTGTGCAGTCCAGTCACGAGGGTCTCTCTTCTGAACCTGAGATGAGGAGTAGAAAATAAAAGCCCGTGATAGTATTAGTTAATATTTATGAAGCACCCACTATATACTTAGCACCCTACTTTGTGCTACTGTTTACATAGTAACAACAACAAATACCACCAATAATGTGGCACCTACCATGTGCAATACCTAAGAAAGATCTCATTCCTGCTCTGGACTTTTCCCAGCCAGTCATACTTCATCCCTTAACCTATCAAGTCTAGAGCTGTTCCTCTATTACCTCTGCAATGAATCGTAGCACTTTCATCTTGCTAGTCTCATGGTAGGATCGGAGGCCCCAGAGGAACTCATACTCAGGAGGGTTGCTGTTGGGTACTCGTCTGTAGTCTAGGTACCTTAGAAAGAGGAGAAAGGCCTTTGTTTCTACCCAGCCAAGATCAGAGTTCATCAATGCATAATAATCCGAGATTCTGACACCTCAGATTTCAGGTAGCAACTCCCTCCAGTCTCATTCCGAAACACAGATTATTTACCCTCTAATAATCAGGCCTTCAAATTCCTGTGTTTCTACACCAGTCACCTAGGACTAGAGGATGACTTATGTAGAGTCATAGAAAGCACAACACTTTTTCACCCCCTCTGCCACAGTTCTGACTCCAGGTTCTTACAATCTTGTTACTGAACCACAGATAGGCCTACTGAAAAGCCTCTGCTAACCCAGCCTTGGGAATATCTACTGTAGGCGTGGTGGACAAGCTCCACTTGCGAGATAACTATACTGCAGGAAAATTTAGCCACAAGGAATATACTCAGTAAGTACTCCTGAGTATATATGTGTGCATATGCATAGGTATAGTTAATGTAAGAAATGAGCAGCATGGGAAGGGCTTTCTGAGGCTGACCAGCACACAAATTCATGAGGACAAGACAAAGCCGCTTAGGCATCACTTACTTTTGTTTTACAAATTCGTAAGTGAGAAGCTTCCTCAGATCTCCAAGGAGGGGATGTCTTACCCTGAAAGCAAAAAAAAAAAAAAAAAAGGAGAGATCCATAATTAGAGACTATGACATAGCCCAAAGGAAAGAAAAGAGTTTTCCAGCACAGAAGTCAGAGATAAGAGAAGAGGAAGAGACCAGGACTATTTCCCCATCTACCCAGGTCACATCTTTGGGCTCTGTACCTCCCCAAACCAATTCCCTTAGACTACCAGGTTGATGCAATCCTGGAACCATCCTCTGTTGCCAAAGAATCATATAACAGGCAAGAGATGAAAGAGCCCAATCATACCCAGGACGCAGTCCCATCTTGCGTAGTGCCTCCCAGAGGACAGCTGCAATGGGAGGCAAGGGGAGACAAGGGATGGAAAATGAACATGGAAATCAGGCGGTAGCCAACCCCCAACTGCTGGCCCGGCCACTCACCTTCACTGGCACGGTTGCCATTCATGAAGATGACACCCAGAATCACTAAAAGGAGACCCAGTTTTGGTGTGTCTTTGGTCCTAAAGAAGTAAAAAAAAAAATATATATATATATATATTCAGCAGCCATTTACACAGGCACCCCAGGCAGTTTACCCATCCAGCTTTCCTAGTATTCCTCAGCTAGGAGACAACTCTACCCCACCTCTGCCCATGACCTGCTATGTGACCCTGAATCCTGAACGCCGATCTACTTGAAACTCCCAGGAAAAAACCACCACTGAGAATGGCAATGTTTCTCCTCCTTTCCCATCTTACGTTCCCAGTATGCCAGCCAGGGACTCAGGGGTGCTGATGAGAATATACAGGTGTTCTTCCTTGTCAATTTCTTTCAGTTGAATTCCAAATTTCTACAGGGGCAAGAAAACGGACTATGAAATTACAGAATCTAGCATAAGCATACCCACATTCACTCCCTGTGATTTGCATAAAACTCCCAATAGGAATCCCATGAATCTTTTAAACCAAGACTTTCTCATAGTATCTATCAAAGCCCCTCCTCGCAAACCTTTCCCCATCATTCTGTCCTTCAGGGTTGCCTTCTCACCTTCTCCAGGACAAAGCACGCACGTTCAATGATTTCTGGATACACATCAGTGTATTCACGGATGATATCCCTTAGCATTTCTGTAGGTGAGAGGAGGAAGCATCTGAGCTGAGCAGGGGCCACAGAGCTGTGACATCTTTGCCAGCCCTGCCCAGGGGAGCACAGTAAGTGAAAAAGGAAGACTCAACCATGGAAGGAGGGGATTGAAGGGGAGGGGACATATAAGCACAGAGATATCCACAGAGAATGGGGTGAGGGGAAGGGCAGATCTCTGGGAGAGGGTACTGAATGCCTACCTGAGCGCTTGATGGGCACCTTAGTGTAATCTTTAAGCATCAGGTACTTGACCAGCTTATTAGCCTGAGAGGGAAAAAGAAAACCATTAAAATTATAAGATATTGACAGAACACTTGATTGAATTATAGATGGAAGTACAACAAAGAAAAGAAGTGAGGGTGGGTGGGGAGAAGCAACTGGGGAGTTAGAGTTCTTACTCTTTCCTGAAGAAGGGCCACATCTCGGGGCTGCGAGGCACCCAGGTTCTGTGAGGCACGCGAATTAGGAGAGGGGCGCAGGTTCGGTGAGGGGCGCAGGTTTTGCCAGTCTGGTGGAACTGGCCAATCAGTGGGGATCCAGTCAGGTGGGAGTGGCCAGTCAGTGGGGAGCGGCCAGTCGGGTGGCAGTGGCCAGTCAGGGGGTAGTGGCCAATCGGGAGGGCCTTGCCAATCTGGAGGACCTTGCCAGCCTGGTGGAGTCTGCCATCCAGGTGGGGTCTGCCACCCAGGTGGATTCTGCCAGGCCAGTGGGTTTGGCCAGACAACCGGACCAGGCCAGACAATGGGGTTCGGCCAGATTACTGGGTTCTGCCAGATCACTGGGTTTGGCCAGATCACTGGGTTCTGCCAAGCAACTGGGTTTTGCCAGGCTGGTGGGGTCTGCCTAGTTGGGGGGCTCTGACGTGCTGGTGGGGTCTGCCTGGTTGGCTGATTTTGCCAGCCTGATGGATTCTGCCAGGCCAATGGGGTCTGCCAGAGCACATTGGGGGGTGCGCCAGGTGGGCTCTGAGTGGTAACTGGAACTGGTGCAGACCTCCAGGTCCCTGGAGCCAGTGGGGCCCGCCTCTGATCCCCACTGCTACTCTCTTCCACATTCAAGTTATTAATCTGCATTAGCAAAGAAAAGGAAGGTCAGGGTTACCAAGTGTTTCTATGTCCTCACCATATCTATTTCAGGAAGGCCCCCTAAAACCCTCACCTGTAGTGACAGCCTGACCTACTAGCCAATGGTCACCCTGAGTCCTGGGCTTGTCTTTCACTGTCTTCCAGGCAGAAGTTTCATCTCTGAACCAGGCCAGGAGCAACCCAAGGGTGGGGCCTGAGGCTTCTCCTCTTCCTATGTCCATCACTGGCTCTGCTTGTACCACCCTGGACAAATCACTCAAGTCACTTCACCTCTCTGGGACTTATTTTCCTTCTCTGTAACACTGAAACTATGATCCCTAGCTGCTATGAGGTACCTTGAAGATTTAGTGAGTGAGATAGCCTGTGTGAATGTGCCTAGGCCAAGATCTAACACATGGCTACTTTTAAAATGTAAAATGAATTACACAAAGACTGTATACATTACGGGTCCATGTCTCATCTCCCCATTAGTCTGTGGACTAACAAGAATCATCATATTTACCATATCATCCCCTACAACGTAGCTGAATACAGACAATTATATATATTTAGTTTTGTCTTGTTTAGAACAAATGAACTGCCTCAAAGAAGAAAGGAAAGAGCCCAAAGCAAAGTCGAACTAGTAGTGATCTCACCTTACGGGTCCTCTTGCCCCGAATTATAGTTCTGGACTCCAGATTCTGAGCCTGGGAACCGTCCGCTGATGTCTGTGCAGCTGCACCATCAGATTCACAGATACCTGGGCTTGGGTCAGCCTCTATGTCAGTGTGGGAAGTGGCCATCTTGGCTGGGTTAACATTCTGGGTCTGGGTATCAGCAGTTGGGGCCGTAGTGGTGTCATTCCAAGCCTTGAAGGCTGTCTTGGGCTGAGTGTTGACCATCTCACTGGCATTGAGAGACTGAGAGAAATTGTAGGCCGCATTTGGGACCACTTTAGTAGTGGTATTCTGGGCCTTAAAGGCCATGTCTGACTTGTTGGCAGTTAACTCACCGGTAGGGGCTGCCTGGGAAAAATCATAGGCAGCATTTGGGCCCTTTGCGGGGGCATTTTGGGACTTAAAGTGTGCTGTAGGCAGAATGTTGGGAGTCTCCTTGGCATTAAATGCCTGGGAGAAATCATAGGCAGCATTTGGACCTTTTGTGGTGGCATTCTGGACCTTAAAGGCTGTCTTAGGCTTAGTGGCAGTTGCTAAAGCCTGCGTATCAGCCATCTCACTGGCTGCTGGGGGCTGTGAATTCTGAGGACTAGCATTCGGTGCACTGGCAGCTGCTGTGGCCTGGCTGGTAGGCGGGGCCTCCGAGATCTGGATGGCCTCCATCAGGGTCTGCATAAGCAAGGTGCTGTCTTCTACGGAGGCCTCAGCCTGCAAATAAGGGGTAAAAATTAAATCTCTGGGCTCCCGAAGTGGGGTTGGAAGGGTGAGGTGGGGGGCAGAATGTGTAGGGAAGGTGAGGCTGGTTGATGCATAAAGAGAAGGGTGAGTAAGACATCTCGAGGCCTGAGCGGCGTGAAGGGGTAACAAAACATCTGATAGGGGCTGAGTGAGGCAGTGGGTAAACAAGGAGTGGGGCCAAATGAAGAGAGGGGACAAGTGTGGAGGGGGGCTGCTGATCTAGGAGTGAGGTTAGAGCAGAGCAATGTAGCCCGGGGTAGGAGCTCAGGAGGAGGAGGTGGAACGAGAGTGCCGCCTTGAGGAGTTGAGGAAAACAAGGGGGTCGCAGGGGGTGGGGAATGCGGGAGAAAGGGAAGGTGGAGGCAGGAGGTTGGGGGAGGGGGCGGCAGAGAGCTCCATAAGCGCCAGGACTATGGGGGGCGGGGGGAAGGTTCCTTACTCAATCGGGATTCTCTGGGCAGATTGCCCTTACTATTAACATGGTCTCCCCTTTATCTGAAGGGGGACTGACGGCTGAAAAGGGATGACACCCGCCCCCCTCGCCACACACACACCTTAAACCATAGGAATTTGAAAAATGACGGAATCTAGGCATCAAGAAGGCAACGTCTGGACAGCCAAAGGAGCCCCGGGGGAACTGTCGGCTAGGGAAACGGTGGGGTGGGGAGTGGAGATCTCACCTGGAAGCCGAGGAGGCCCGCACCACAGTCCATTTTCTGAGACATGATTCTTGTCCCTCTGGCAAGAGCAGAGCCTGGGGGGTGTGGAGGAGGAGTTGGGCGTTATACTAGAGGGCAAACGGGAAGGAACGAATTTGGGGAGCGTTATACTAAAGGGCAAACGAGAAGGAACGAATTTTGGGAGATGGTGGTGTTTGAGGTTTGATTGTGGGGGCGGATGAGGTGCTGAATATGAGAGGAACGGGCCAGACTGGAGTGGGAAAAGTGAATGGGTGTCCAGATGGAGGTTCTGAATCCTGAGAAGCTACGAAGAGAAGCTTCAAATCGGGATTCAGATAAGAATTCTGAATCCAGGCAGATTGAATTGGGATTCGCATTTGGGAAATTGAATGGAGTTTTCAAATAATGAGAATCGTATAACAGTACAGACCTAAGTCGAGAAATCTGTAGAGGTTTTGAACGATGGGAGGGGTTTAGAGAGCGAACAGGGATTCTGAATAAGGGAGAATCGGGTGAGGGGTGTGAATCGGGGCTTGGGGAGTGGAAAAGGGATACGAATCCGGGATAAAGGGATCGGGATGAAAAATAGGGGGCCCGCACCAGGGGGCAAGATGCCCTATCTGGGGGCTAATTCTCACCTTGCCTCAGGCCCCAACCCCAACCCCCTCGTAGCCTCCCTTCTTCACGACTCAGAGGATCGGGATTGCAGTTTTCGGCTCTCAGCAGCCGCACCCTCTCCTTGTCCAGGAGAAAATGCCAGCGCGGCAGCTAAGACGACCCCGCCTCTTCGCCTAATATACCACCCACCACCTCAGATGGTTGTACGCATGCGCAAGACCTGATCGACCAAATAAGAGTCCCGCCTGCTTCCCCAACAAAAGCTTCGCCCTGAAGGCTATGCTGAGCATGTGCAGTGGGAAGCAGTCCCGCCCCTCTGCCAACACACCACCCCATCACCAACCAGGTTGACAGTATGCATCGGCCCCTCCCCCAAACAGATGCGCTGTGCCTCTAGATCCCACCCCTTGCCCCACGCGTCGGCCCCCCTACCTTTTCCGCAATGCGTCTCTGTTCTTTCCCTCCCCTCTAGCGGCCCCTCCTGTCAGTCAGCGTACATCAACCACCCTCTTGTCTAGCAGCATTTAGGTCACTATTAAAGAGGTCTCTATGTAGGGTCTCTAATTGCAACAAGTGCTAAGCTTCTGCTAAAAATAATCTCATCCATTTAGGCACCTAGGAAAATGGCCAGAGAGGGATACATTAATGGCGGTAGAAAAAGTCTGTGCCTGCCATGTGACCCTACAAGATCTCCTCCCCACTCAACAGTTTCCGGACTCAAACATTAGCTACTTTCTTGCCCTTTGTGCAGCTCCAGCTATTTATTTTGTGTGGGGAGGTGGGGAGGGATGGGTACAGCTTGTACTTAACGGCAGGATCTATGCTGGGGCTTGTTTTCCTCTCACAGAAGCCCTGAAAAGTGGATATCAGCATCTCCATTTTACAGATCAAGATAATGAGGTACAGACATATTGCATGAACTAGACAAGGACAGTCAGTAAACGGAAAATGCAAAATGTGGACCTGGTTTTCCAGACCCTAAAACCCATGTTGCACCATTGCTGGCTCAGGGACTGAGGCACCCTCACTTCTTCAGTTTGAGCAGCAGATTCACTCAACCTCCCCGGCTCTGTCAACGTCTGCCCCAAACTTGAGCTCATGCTCTGCATCCTGGAGAACACAGGAAGGGGCCCCAGCACCCACTCCCCACCCCTGCCTGCTCTATGTGGGTCCATCCAGGTGTGCAAATTGCTCTCTGGGGTCCACTGCCTGATCCATCAGGCCTCTTTTGCTCTAAGTGGCACAAATGTCCCTGAGGCCTTCTTGGTGCCCTCCAGAGCAGCCAGGACACTCAGGTACTTGTGTGTCTGAATCATGGCAAGCCTTGACTGAGAGTGAATGTCTGCTCTGGTTCCTTCCAGGGCTGGGCCTCAGTTCCTGGGATGGAGTGCTGGGCCAGTTTGTCACTAGCTGTGTGAGCCCACTCAGGCCACTGGAATTCTCCGAGTCTGGCTTCTCAACATGCAAAATGGGAAAGACAAGTAGCACTTACTGGGGTCCTATGCAATGACACAAACTGTGCTTCCAGAATGGAGAGGCTCAAAAAGGCAGAAAATGTTACATAGATGTGAAATGACTCAAACTGAACTGATACTTTCCAAACATCCAAGGTACATCTTTGTACCTTTCACATTTATTCTGGCATCAGCTCCTGCCAGAAGCCAACATACAAAAGGAAGCTAATGCTGGGAAGTACTGCAGCATTTGGTCCCCAAGGGCCAACATCAATTCTGCCTGGCTGGATAACTTTCCCCATCTGTTGCATAGCAACCTCCTCTGTCAGCTGCCTGTTTTTTCTCAGCACTTCCTCTGGAAAGTGTCTGCAGTGGGACGTGATCAGACTCAAGAAAGGAGGCCTAAAACACCATTTTATATGCTTTCTGATCCCATATCTATTATCTCCAGTCTTGACTTATGAATTCTAAATCTGTAATCTGACAATCTATGCCACTCTTGCAATTGTCTCTGTATTTTCACAATTAACAGGTCCCATATATCCTCCTCCTAACCAACACTGTGTTTGTCCTATCATGCCCTTCTCTCTCCATTAGAATCCTTTTAGGGAGATGGATTTTTGTTTTATTCATTGCTGTATCCTTAGAACATAAAATGGTGCCTAGTGTATTTTATATGCTCTAAAAATACTTGTTTAATGAATGAATGAATACCACCATCCATTCTGTTGCTTATACAAGAAACCTCAGAGGCATTCTTGTTTCTTTCCTGTGATGAATTTACCTACTTTTCCTCATTACACAAATGCATATCTGTCATTAAAAATTCAAACATTACCTAAGTATTTCAGAAATTAAGTAGCCATCACTCCAAATCTCACCACTTTGAGTTAACTGTTAAGGTTTTGTTGCTAACTTCTCATACAACACTTTATGTACATATATTCTTACATAAATGGGATTACTTTATATATGCCATACTTTGAATTGCATTCTTTTATTAATACTTACTGCCTCCCACTTGCTTTTACCTCTACCCTCATCTGAGACATGCATTTTAAAAACCATTTTTTATATTCTATCATGTTCAAAAAGTCCTTTAGTGTTTTACAAAAATGAAGATCATATTATATATATTTTAATCTGTAAAAATGAAGATCATATTATATATATTTTAATCTATCTGATTTATCTCAGTTAATGTTAATCTACCTCTGATTCATTCTTTTGCATTGCTGCATACTATTCCATGATAGAGATGGACCACAATATATTAAATCATTTTCTCATTGATGGTAATTCATTTTGGTTTCAGGTGTTTTGGTGTGGGGAGGAAGCACATACTGACAACACTGCAATAAAATAACTGTACATATATCATTACTTTTAATGCTTAATATTTATTCCTGTGACATCAGATGCCCAGGAGTAAGATCAATACACTAGACAGTATTTGGCATCATAAGCCTTTTTCAGTTTTTTTCCCAACCTGGTGTGTGTTTTATTAGTATCTCCTTGTGGTTTTAATTTACATTTCTGATAAGTAAGTAGTGGAATACATATTCATATGTCAATGGACCTACTGGATTTCTTTTGTAAAGTGCTTGTGCAAGTCTTTTGCCTATTTTTCTTGTGTTGTCTTTGTCTTAATTATTTTGGAGATTTCTTTGAACAGTCTTACAGATGCTAATTGAAATCCCGTAGGGCTACATGTATTGCAAATATTTTTTTCACATTTTAGTAAGGTAATACAGTGTGTATATTCTATATTACGTAACAGTTCCAACTGCAAGAGCCACCTTATCAGCTAAAAGAATGTGACCTAGGATTTACCAGTGGTAGGGTCCTGAAGGAGCCTAGTGGGTCAACGTCTATGGGGTCGCACACAGTCGGACATGACTGAAGTGACTTAGCAGCAGCAGCAGCAGGGTCCTGAAGACCACCCTTGCATTCAATGATTCACTAGAAGCACTCACAGAACTCAGGATAGGTGTTACATTCAAGGCTATAGTTTATTACAATGCAAGGATACCAATTTAAATCCACAAAGCTAAAAGGTGGATAACTCACATGTCCAGGAGAGAACAGGGGTGAGCTTCCATTTGTTCCCTTTCAGTGGAACTGTATGGCCAGTGCTTAATTCTCCCAGCAAGATGTGTGACAAACCTGATCCCTGGGATTTCCTGGAGGTTAGTCACGTAGGCATGGAACACCTGGGTGGCTAACCTTAGCTACTCAGTCTCCAGCCTGTGCTGAGGTCAAACTAATGCCACAAGGCTCAAGGCCCCACTATAAATCATACTCTTAACATAAACCATCTGTTGGCCCAAAGCCCCGGCTGAACAAAAAGATTCTAATCAGGCATAATATGCCAAAGGTTTAAAGGTTATCTCCCAGGAGCTTGTCAAGAGCTGGACCTTTCTTTGGAATGTGCAGACATTTTTTTGGAATGCTCAGGGTCTGAACACCTCAGACCTGCCGAGTCAAGTCTTCTATTGCACAAACAGTCATCAGTTCAGTTCAGTTCAGTCACTCAGGTTAATGAGGAAAATGTAAATTATAACCACAATGAGTTAGTATTTCACATCTATCAGAATGCTTAAAAAAATACAACAGGTGCTGGCAAGGATTTGGAGAAAATAGATCCACTCACACATTGTTGCTGGGAATGTAAAATGATACAATCACTGGGAAAGTTTGGCAAGTTTCTTATAAAACCTAACATGCTCCTATTACACAATCCAACAACTGCCCTCTTGGGCATTTATCCCAGAGAAATAAGAACTTACGGGCTTCCCTTGTAGCTCAGTCGGTAAAGAATCTACCTGCAGTGCAGGAGACCCGGGTTTGATCCCTGGGTTGGGAAGATCCCCTGGAGAAGGAAATGGCAACCCACTCCAATATCCTTGCCTGGAAAATCTCATGGACACAGGAGCCTGGTGGGCTGCAGTCCATGGGGTCACAAGGAGTTGGCCATGACTGAGCAGCTAACACTAATGGTTAATGATGTTGAATATTTTTAACATGCCTATTTGCCATCAATATATTCTCTTTGGTGCAATGTTTCTTCATGTCTTTTGTCCAGTTTTCTAATTTAATTGCTTGTGTTTTTTTAAGTGTTGAGTCTTAAGAATTTATGTATTTTATGTATAAGTCCCCTGTCAGATATATGGTTTGCAAACTGGTTTCTCCCAGTTTGTAACTTTTGTCTTCATCCTCTTTAAGAGTCACATGGCACATTTTTTAGAAAGTCCAATTTATTGATTTTTTCTCCTTCTAAAGATCTGTGTCATTTCTAAGAACTCTTCAACAAGCCCTAACGATCTGAAGATTTTATCATGTATTATATTCCAGAAGTCTTGTGGTTTTAACTTTTGTATGGAAGTCTATCTTCCATTTGGATTTAAATTTTCAATTAGATGTGAGGTCTAGGTTGAGTTTTATTTGGGGGGATGGGAGAGGCAGAGCTACAAAAATCCATCTTATCATTCCAGCACAATTTGTTGAAAAGATAATCCTCCCATTGAGTTATTTTTGCACCTTTGTAAAAGGTCAGTTGGCCATACTTGTGTAAGGCTATTTCTCAAGTTCTCTATTCTGTTCCATTGGTCTGTCTGTCTACTCCTCCATCAATACTGCAATGGTCTTGATTACTGTAGCTATACAATAGTCCTGAAGTTGAACAGAATTTTGTTCTTTTTCAGAATTATTTTATCTGTTATTCTAGTTCTTCTGCTTTCCCATACATTTTGGAATAATTTATATCTACAAAGTATCTTGGGTTCAATCCCTGGGTTGGAAAGATCCCCTAGAGAAAGAAATGGTCCAGTATTCTTGCTTGGGAAATCCCATGCACAGAGGAGCCTGGTGGGCTACAGTCCACGGGGGTCACAAAGAGTAGGACATGACTGGGCACACACACACAAAGCATCTTACTGTAATTATGAGAGCAACTGCATTCAATCTGTGGGCATTCTCTCCTTTTATTTTGATTTTCTTTGACTTCTTAATCACAGTTTTTTTGTATTCTGTCATTGTTGGGGGGAGTGTTCTATAAATATCAATTAGATCCTGTTGGTTGATGATGTTGGGTCTATCCAATTATGCTTTTTTCCAAACATGGGAAGTTTTCAGACATTTTTCAGTCCCTCCTCCTCTCTTTCTGTGACTATGATGACACCTATGTTAGATCTTTTGCAGTAGTCCAACAAATACTTGAGAGCTCTGTTTATTTTTGGTTTTCAGTCTATTTTTCCCTGTCAGATATGATACTTTCTGTCATTCCACCTTAAGTTCACTAATTCATTTTTTCTATTTATTCTACTTCTGAGTTCATCTATTATTAGTTAAGTTCATTTATTGGATTTTGGATTTTTCAGTTCCTAATTTTCTTTTTGATTGCTCCTTATACCTTCTATTTCTTTTGGAGATTTTCTATTTGTTTGCTGAGACTTTCTGTATTCTATGAACAGTTGCTCATTGAAACATCTTTATCATGGCTGTTTAAAAACCCTTGTAGATGATTCTAATATCTGTATCATCTTGATGTTGGTATGTGTTGACTGTCTTCTCTCATTCAAGGTGTGATTATCATATTTCTTGATATGACAAGTAGTTTTCAATTGTACCCAAGATATTTTGCATCTTATAAGGATCTGAATCTTATTTAATCTTCTGGCTTATCACATGTGAGTGGAAGTCCATATTCCCACTCCACCTCCACTGACACCTGGGAGAGAGGGGCTCCTTGTTACTGAGGGCTAAATGAGAGTTCCAGCTCCATATTAAGCTTGTAGGAATACTGCCCTGACTGGAAGAGACCTGGGTGCCTAATTACATAGCCAGAGACTATAGCCATAACCATCTTATCTTCTACTTTCAGCGTGATTTCACATTTAGATTATATAGAATGCACACAAGGACAAACATGGAAGAGTACATCTACACCATTTATTCCTTCTTGCTGGAAGTCTAAGTCCCCAAGTCAAGTATTTTTTAAAAAATTGAGATCTCTAATGTAAAATCATACTATAAAAATAATTTGATCACTTAATTTACATTAAAAAGTACACTACATTTTCCTTAAAGGAAATCAGCCCTGAATATTCATTGGAAGGACTGATGTTGAAGTTCAAACTCCAATACTTTGGCCACCTGATGCAAAGAACTGACTCATTTGAAAAGACCCTGATGCTAGGAAAGACTGAAGGCAGAAGGAGGAGATGACAGAGGATGAGATGGTTGGATGGCATCACAAATCAATGGACATGAGTTTGAGTAAACTCCGGGTGTTGGTGATGGACAGGGAGGCCTGGCGTGCTGCAGTCCATGGGGTCACAAAGAGTCGGACAAGACTGAGCAACTGAACTGAACTGAATTTACATTATATATTACAGTTATTCTGATGACTTGGTGAAACATCAAAAAAGATATTAAGTAATAATCTCAATAAGTAATATCCCTTTCTTTTTCTTGAAATGACTTTACAATTTCACCATTTAGAATGTTGTTGCTTTTTTATAAGTAGTTTTTAAACATATTTAGTAGTTTATTTCTCTTATTTTACTTACAGTTTTTCATGTTTTTTTTCTGCCTTTTTCCCAAATCCTATCCCTGTTGATTGTACCATTTTAAGTACATCTTGGTTCCATTCTATTCTCTTACTTTTTATCACCTTGTTGTTAGAAGCATGAAGATAGGAAGAAATGAAGAGAGAAAAATTGAAAAGAGAGGGTATAAGAGGAAGAAAAGGGAGGAAGGAAAAAAAAAGGAAAACAGTAATAAAAGAAAAAATTAATGACAATTGCAAGTAAATGGAATTATTAAGATAATGAGAAACACGAGAATGGAGAAACAATGGATACTAAGTTGAAATGGAAAAAGCAGGAAGAGAATAAGGAAGTAGAATGCAGAAGGGAGAAGGGACGTAGGATGGAAGAATGTGTAAAGGAAATGGAAGGAGATAAAACAGGTTAGGAGTAAATGAAAAAGAAAGGAAAATAAATACGGGGAAAGAAGAAAAAGAAGAGGAATGTAGAGAAAATAACTAGGGAGAAAAGAGAAGTGTCTGAAATAAGAGAGAAAATGTGGAGGAGGAGGAGTGATGTGGAATGGCAGCTTTCACTGCAGAAAGAATGCTTAATGTTAGAAGTTCTTTCTTTTTGCTCCTCAAATATCTAGTTCCCTTTATATTTGGTACTCATCAAAGTGCCAGGGGTCATTTCTCACATGATGTCACTCTTGCCTGGAGGTAAGACCACTGTGGTTTTCAATCAATAAGAGCCACGTGGCCCATGTTTTGAATAGATAAATTTGTCTGTGATACTCAGTATTTACAGGGCTTCCCAGCTGGCGCTAGTAGTAAAGTATCTGCCTGACAATGCAGGAGACAGAGAGAAATATGGGTTTGATCCCTGGGTCGGGAAGATCCCCTGGAGGAGGGCATGGCCACCCAATCCAGTATTCTTGCCTGGAGAATGCTTTGGATAGAGGAGCCTGGCAGGCTATATAGTCCATAGGGTCATAAAGAATTGGACACAACTGAAGTAACTTAGCACACACACTCAGCATTTATCACATACTTTCTGCTGCTGGTTCTTCATCAGGTATGGATATCATCTGACAAATTTAGGTATACAAGAAATGCAAGTTTTCTTTTTCTCTGCAACTTAGCTTGGATTCTGTCAATTTCCCAATCTACTGAGTGGCTGAAACTCAACTCCAGCAGTGTGAAGTTCTCCTCACCTGGGGTTGTGCCTAAATTATGGTATCTCAGTGTCAAACATCAGGATGGGTGATATATGTTGGGTATCATATATACATGCCAGCATGATATGATGTCGTATTTGGTTTACCATTGTTTGTCCAAGCTACCACAAAGCCCTGATGGGGTCTCACTCTCTCTGAGGGTATCATATTCCACTCATATACATGGGAAATACCCTCCTACTCCTATCATATGCTGAGCCTTTTTCATCTCTGTGAGGCTGTCTTTGATGAACATACGCTTTTTATACTTCCATGATATCCTGAGCTGAGAGAAACTATGTGAGGAGACTCAAAGCTCAGAATGCCTAAAGACACCACACAACCATTTTTATTTTGTAGTCTTGTTTTCATCCTCTTCCTGGCCTTTCCCAGGAAGTGAGATGCAAGGCCACACTGTTAAGAGAATCTTACAAACCTATCTGGGGTTTCTTCCCATCACTAGAATACAGGGTCTAGGTTTCTCCTTTTTTTTTCAGGAACCCACAATATCAACTGACTCTTTCCTTTTTTGCATTTCTTCACAAAACAGTGAATGTGAGGCTAGAGAGTCTTGAAAAGAAGTGCTAACAACAAAAAAGCTAAACAGACTAACAGTCAATGACTTTCCTTGTACTCAACAGAAAAATGAGGTTTCAGAGCAAATCACCATCCTGTAATATTGAAGGACAGGCAAATCAAGGGTCACAAATAAGATCTGCTTACCTAAGGCAGAAGACACTAGAGCCATAAACTTGTAGGAACTCTTAAATGAAAATGTGACAAACTCCTAGAGGCTGAATGTGGACTAAAATGAGAGTGAGAAACGCTTGGGAGTGGTAGTCCTGTTGGGGAAGCACATTTTCATGGGCTTTATTTCAGGAATCTCACCAGGTTCTCACAGTCAAGATCTGAGAAAGACCCCCTGCTATGGCCCCAGCAGAAGCAGGGGAAGAGTCTTTGTGATTATACCTGTGAAATATGCCCAGAGCCTTCTCCATAACAAAGTCCTACTTTTCAAGAGGAAAGACTACCAGAGCTTTGTTCCAGCCCCTCTCTACCTTTCTTGTTTCACCTAAGGTGTGTGTGTGGCAGAGAAGGGGTGGGAGGGGTGGGGGCAGGGGAGGACTCAACAAATAGAAATACTTGTAAAGGCCATAGGCCAGAGTCACAGGCCCACTAAAACACTGAAATATAATTGGAATATTACAAAACACTCCCTTTCCCCCATACCATACCATACCTTGGGCTTCACAGTGGCTCAGTAGTAAAGAATCCACCTGCCAATGCAGGATATTTAAGAGATGTGGGTTTGATCCCTGGGTTGGGAAGATCCCCTGGAGTAGGAAATGGCACCCCACTCCAGTATTCTTGCCTGGAAAATTCCATGGGCAGAGGACCCTGGCAGGCTACAGTTCATGGGGCTATAGAGTTGGACACGACTGAGCAAGAGAGCACCTACCACCATACCAACAGGGCTCAAGTATATTATAATGGATTATATTTGAATGAGCTGCAAGCAGAGACCTTTTAAGGAGCCCAAAGTCAAGACAGGAGACAAAATCAAGGACACTAAAGGAATATGAAGCCTCTGCCACCTATTGCTAAAGCAAAATTTAATTGCTAAAGCAAAATTTAAACAAAGCCCAACTCCTAGTAAGACAAACATAAATCTTCACAATAGAGGCCCACCTCTGTCAGTTCCTATTACTTGTCCAGCTTTCAAAAAAAATTACAAGGCACACCAAAAGGCAAGAAGAAAAAGTCTGAAGAGACAAAGCAAAAGTATCAGACTCAAATATGACAGAACTATTGAAATTATTAGGGAATTTAATACATTATAATTAATATGTCAAAGACTCTAATAAAAAAACAGACAATATGCAAGAACAAATGCGTAATGTAAGCAAAGAGATGGAAATCCTCAGAAAGAATCAAATGGAAATGCCAGAAGCACTTCCCTAGCAGCCCACTGGTAAGAATCCACGCTTTCACTGCAGGGGGCATGTGTTCCACTGCTGATCCAGGAACTAAGATCCCACATGCCAAGGGGTGCTGTCCCCCCAAAAGGAAATGCTAGAAATACAGAAATCTCATAAAAGAAATAAAGATTGCATTTGATGGGGTCATTAGTAGACTAGACATGGCTGAGAGAATCTGTGAATTTGGAAGATATGGCCAGAGATGCTTCCCAAACTAATATAAACAGAAGAAAGGAAAACAAAAACAAAAACAGAACATTCAATTATTGTGAGACAATTTCAAAGGATTCAACATATGCCACAACTGGAACAAAAGAAGAAGAAAAAAGAAAGAATGGAACACAAGAATGGAATGGAACATTATACTGCAAATAATAATGACTAAGACTTTTCCAAAATTAATGCAGACAACAAATCACAGATTCAAGAAACTCAGAGAACACCAGCAGAAAAACACTAAGAAATTTACACTGAGGAACATCATATTCAAACTGCAGAAAACCAGAAGCAAAGAAAAAATACTGGAAGAAGCCAAGGGAGAAATAAATCTAAGTATACTTATAGCAGAACAAGGATGAGAATTACACAAGACTTCATCAGAAACTATGTAGGCAAGAAGAAGGTGAAGTGAAATCTTTAAAATGTTAAAAGAATAAAACCCAATGGCCTAGATTTCTGTGTCTAGCTAAAGTATTCTTTAAAAGTGAAGGAGATGAAAAGACTTTCTCAGACAAACAAAAACTGAAGGAATTCATTACCAGAAGATCCACCCTACAAGAAGTGTTAAAAGATTTATCAGGCACAAGAAAAATGACACAGGGCAGAAACGTAGAATTATATAAAGACAGGAAGAGCATTAGAGAGGGAATAAGTGAAGCTTTCCTTCAAAGAGAAAATCCAAACTACAATTATAGATATCTTGGGGATGCTTTAATAAAAGGAAATTTATGCAATACCTTTTTCATTATTAAATAATTACATGAAATTCACAAAAGAACTATCTCAACCACAAACACACAGCAAGGATAAAAGGATGAAATAAGTTATGGCACATAATCAATAAACAAAAGAAGATATATTCATATTAGACATAGTATTTTAAGGCAAAACATTATTTTAGATTAAGTTTCTTGCATAATGTAAACAGAATAATATACAAAAAACAATTTGATAGATGTACAAGGAATAATAAAACCCAAATCATAGCATGTGATTATAACATCCCTTTCTAAGTAAATGATAAACTAATCATTCAAAATACGATTTCTGAGGGATTTCTCTGGTGGTCCAGTGGTTAAGACTCTGTGCTTCCACTGCAGGGGGCATGGGTTTGATAACTAAGATCCTGCATGCCACAATGAGTGGCCAAACTATGATTAAAAATAAACAAATATGATTCTTGAAACTCTTACAAAGATACTATACATCAAAGCCCAAACATAAAACACCATGGTGCCTCAAAATGAGCATTATGGAATTCTTAAATCCCTCTTCCATGTTTTCTGAAATGGAGGTAACTTGATTTCATCTCTTTCATTTACATATGTAAAAGAACACAGAAATTTAAAGTCCTGTACACTTATGAGATGCTATGTATTGGGATAAGTGTAGGGGATAGAATGATGAGCAAAAACACACCTAGTAACTGCTTTCAAGGACTAATGGATCTCAGTCTTACATAAACAACTGAGCCCAATCACACACAATTTTAAGAAACCTTACTGTGTTTTTCATGCCAATTTTCATCATGGGAGCCGTCAAACTGACATCTTGCGATTACATCAAATGATTTTGTTATAAACTTAAATAGGTTGCTGCTAAGTCACTTCAGTCGTATCCGACTCTGTGCGACCCCATAGACGGCAGCCCACCAGGCTCCCCCGTCCCTGGGATTCTCCAGGCAAGAACACTGGGGTAGGTTGCCATTTCCTTCTCCAATGCATGAAAGTGAAAAGTCAAAGTGAAGTCGCTCAGTCGTATCTGACTAGTCGCGACCCCATGGACTGCAGCCCACCAGGCTCCTCCATCCATGGGATTTTCCAGGCAAAAGTACTGGAGTGGGATGCCATTGCCTTCTTTCATTACCCCCACTTCCCTTCCAGTTAATTCCTCCTTCCCATCACCTAACAACTAACATTCCATTAATAGGCAGAAGGTTACCAGAAGAGACAAGAGGAAGAAGCCTACTAGTAGAACTTTCCACACAGTTTGAGAATGTTTGTTTGGTATTTTATCAGATGATCATGCCACACAGGCTCTCAGTATCTTGTGACATACAGGCCCTCTATCATTTGCACTGGCAAATCCATACATATATCTATGTTCTCAGATACCTGCAATATGATTTAGCTCCATGTGTGTCTTAATGTTCAGTATCAATATAATATGTAATTTGAGAATCATGAAGCATTAACAACAACTGTAACAGATAAGGATCTGGGCTTAGACAAGTCATTACATACTTCAGCTTTATGGCATTTCCTGATTACATTTTATGAAACAAGGATCATCTGAAAAGCACTGGAATACCATACCAATGCCAACATTGTACACCACACTCGCATGCACAATAGTAATAGATGTACTCCATCTGAGACAGTTTTCAGTACATGATGTTACATCACAATTATTTTCACAAAATATTTTCCATGACATTAAAAAGCCTTGCAAACTTCCTTTATAATAACTATGCACTATCCAAGGATACAAATTTACCTATGCTAATTAACAAAAGTATTATTTCTATTTATTTTTGTTCATTAGATTATCATTGTGGTGACTTTTCCCCCACAAACTTAAATGCATATCTCAAATTATTTCCTTATGGTAAATTATTAGAAATGGAATTACTAGGCAAAGGTATATGAACTCTTTTACCAAAATGTTTTCCAGTAAGAATTTTTAATCAATACTAGTAATGTACAAGAGGTCTCATGTACTCTGAGAGTGTTAGTATTGAATGTTTACCTTAAAAATATTTCCAGTTTGATAGACAAACTGATAACTTAATTGATTTAAGTTGTATTTCTTTCATGATTAATGAAGTGCAACACACTTTCAGTGTTTATTAGTCATGTGTACTTCTGCCTGAGAGTTCTTTATATATTAAGGATATTAACCTTATACCTAGCACATTTGTTGCATTTTTTTTAGTTTGTAGCTTGCCTTTTGTTTATGAATTCCTGATCTAAGAAAAAAGGTAAACCATTACTTTCTTTTCCACTGTTACTCTATTTTTTTATGGCAATCCAAAAGTCAAATAGACATTTATTTTTCTGGAAATTAATTTGGAAATGTGGATTTCGGGCCTAAAAATGCTTTCTTAGTAATTTACCTTTCAAGACTATGTTCTAAGTGAAAATGATAAAATTCTGAATTATTTTGATGATTTTCATGACAGAAGCATGCTTCTACAGAAGTATAAAATAAGAAAACACAATACAAATTCAGCAGGGCATTTAATGGGACTTCTACAGTTGCCTCAGAATTTTGGTTAAAGCTGCACTGCTAAAACAAGCGAACAAAAAAGGATGCCAAGTATCCCCATATTCTAAAAAGAGACACCACAGAGTCCTGAACACAATCCTATAGGGCTTAGGCAGGGGTGGCTGACTAGTCATGTTATTGATACTTATTGCATTCCTTTTCAGCCCAAATCAAATGTACTTAAGAGACTAGAAAGAATCAGAGAACAATTTACGGTGTTGTGAGTCCTTGGCTTGGTAGTGTCTTTCCCTCTCTTGAAGAAGGGAAGGGCATGTGATTCCCTTGCCAAAGCCATGTGAGTGTTAATTGCTCAGTCGTGTACGACTCTTTGTGACCCCATGGACCAATAGCCCACCAGGCTCTTTGGTCCATGGAATTCTCCAAACAAGAATACTGGAGTGGATTGCCATTTCCTTCTCTAGGGGATCTTCCCAACCCAGGGATAAAACCAGTCTCCCACATTGCAGGCAGGCTCCTTACCATCTGAGCCACCAGGGAAGCCCAAAGCCATGTGACGAGGGATCCAAAGAACCACTTACAGAGATTAGGGGGAATCTGCATGAGGTAAGAGAAGGGATGCATGTTATCTTTTGGAATTATGGTTTTCTCTGGATGTATATATATATGCCCTGGAGTGGAATTACTGGGTCATATGATAGCTCTGTTTTTAGTTTTTTTAAGGAACATCCCCATTGTTCTCCATAGCGGCTGCACCTATCCACATTCCCACCAACAGTTCATTGTAGCACTATTTACTATAGCCAGGACATGGAAGCAACCTAAATGTCCATCAACAGAGGAATGGATAAAGAAGATGTAGCACATACATACACTGGAAAACTATTTAACCATAAAAAGGAACAAAACTGTGCCACTTGCAGAGATGTGGATAGACTCAGAGACTATCATATAGAGTGAAGTAAGTCAAAAAGAGAAAAACAAATATCATATATCAACATATATATGTGGAATCTAGAAAAACTGTATGGATGAACCTATTTCCCAAGCAGAAATACAGACCCAGATGTAGAGAACAAATGTATGGACACCAATAGGGAAAGTGGGAGTGATGAATTGGGAGATCCTGGGAATGACATATATATACTACTATGTATGAAATAGGTAAGAAATGAGAACCTACTGTATAGCACAGGGAACTCTACCCAATGCTCTTTGGTGACCTAAATGGGAAGGAAATCCAAAGAAGAGGGGATATATATATACATATAGCTGATTCACTTTGCTGTACAGCAGCACATAACACAACATTGTAAAGTAACTATACTCCAAAAAATTATTTAAATGAAGAGAGGGGAGTTTTGCATTACATTTTGGATAGTCAACAGTTTCCCTCCAGGTTGGAATTTCTGATGATTACTAAGGTTTGACTTGTTCCTAAAGACTTTTAGAGTGCATGCCTATGGCTTCTCATCACCATACATTGAACTACAGTTAGTAACTTTTTTATATTGAAATTTAGTTAACTTACAATATTATATTCGTTTAAAGTATACAACATTTACAGTATTCAATACTTTTATAGATTATTCAATACTATTCAATACATTTATAGATTATATTCTATTTAAAGGAATTATAAATTCCCTGTGCTGCAGAATATATCTTTGTGGTTTATTTATTTTACACATGGTAGTTCACACCTCTTAATCCCCTACTCCTACATTGCCCCCCTCTCCTTCCCTCTGCCCACTGGTATCCACTAGCTTGTTCCCTGTATCTCAGAGTCTGTTTCTGTTTTGCTATATTCATTCATCTGTCTTATTTTTTAGATTCCACATATAAGTGATAACATACAGTATTTGTCTAGGACCATTTATGTTGTTACAAATCGCAGATTTTCATTTGTTTCTATGGTTAGTATTTCTTTGTATTTGTATACTACATCTTTATGCATTCATCCTTGTCTAACTCATTTGTCCATTCAGCCTTGTCTAACTCAATGAAACTATGAACCATGCCTTGTAGGGACATCCAAGAGAGACGGGTCATGGTGGAGATTTCTGACAAAACGTGGTCCACTGGAGAAGGGAATGGCAAACCACTTCAGTATTCTTGCCTTGAGAACCCCATGAACAGTATGAAAAGGCAAAAAGATGCGACACTGAAAGATTAACTCCCCAGGTCTGTAGGTGCCCAATATGCTACTGGAAAAGAGTGGAGAAATAACTCCAGAAAGAATGAAGAGATGGAGCCAAAGCAAAAACAATGCCCAGTTGTTGATGTCACTGGTGAGAAAGTAAAGTCTGATGCTGTAAAGAGCAATATTGCATAGGAACCTGGAATGTTAGGTCCATGAATAAAGACGTATCAGAAGGGGTCAAACAGGAGATGGCAAGAGTGAACACCAACATTTTAGGTTATCAGTGAACTAAACTGGATTGGAATGGGCGAATTTAATTCAGAAGACCATTACATCTACTACTGTGGGCAAAGAATCCCTTAGAAGAAATGGAGTAGCCCTCATAGTCAACAAAAGAGTCCAAAATGCAGTACTTGGGTGTAATCTTGAAAATGACAGAGTGATCTCTGTTCATTTCCAATGCAAGCTATTCAATATCACAGTAATCCAAGTATATGCCCCAGCCAGTAATGCTGAAGAAGGTGAAGTTCAATGCTTCAATCAAGACCTACAAGGCCTTCTAGAACTAAAACGAAAAATGATGTCCTTTTCATCATAGGGGAAAGAATGCAAAAGTAGGAAGTCAAGAGATACCCGGAGTAACAATTAAGTTTGGCTTTGGAGTACAAAATGAAGCAGGGCAAAATTTTGCCAAGAGAACCTACTGGTCATAGCAAACATCCTCTTCCAACGACATAAGAGAAGACTCTACACATGGACATCACCACAAAATCAGACTGATTATATTCTTTGCAGCCGAAGATGGAGAAGTTCTATAGTCAGCAAAAACAAGACTGGGACTGCCTGTGGCGCAGATCATGAACTCCTTATTGCCAAATTCAGACTTAAATTGAAGAAAGTAGGGAAAACCACTAGACCATTCAGGTATGCCCTAAATCAACTCCCTTATGATTATACAGTGGAAGTGACAAATAGATTCAAGGTATTAGATCCAATAGACAGAGTGCCTGAAGAACTATGGATGGGGGTTCATGACACTGTACAGCAGGCAGTGATCAAAACCCTCCCCAAGAAAAAGAAATGCAAAAAGGCAAAATGGTTGTCTGAGGAGCCTTACAAATAGCTGAGAAAAGAAGTGAAGCAAAAGACAAAGGAGAAAAGGAAAGATATACCTATTTCAATGCAGAGTTCCAAAGAACAGCAAGGAAAGATTAAAAAAAGCCTTCCTCAGTGATCAATGCAAATAGAGGAAAACAATAGAATGGCAAAGACTAGCGATCTCTTCAAGAAAATCAGAGATACTAAGGGGAATATTTCATGCAAAGGTGGGCACAATAAAGGACAGAAATGGTATGGAGCTAACAGAAGCAGAAGATATTATGAAGAGGTGGCAACAATACACAGAAGAACTGTACAAAAAAGATCTTCATGACCCAGATAACCATGATGGCGTGATCCCTCACCTAGAGCCAGACATCCTGGAGTGCAAAATTAAGTGGGCCTTAGGAAGCATCACTACGAACAAAGCTAGTGGAGGTGATGGAATTCCAGTTGAGCTATTTCACATCCTAAAAGATGATGCTGTGAAAGTGCTGCACTCAATATGCCAGCAAATTTGGAAAACTCAGCAGTGACCACAGGCCTAGAAAAGGATAGTTTTCATTCCAATCCCAAAGAAAGGCAATGTCAAAGAATGTTTAAACTACTGAATACTTACATTCATCTCACATGCTAGAAAAGTAATGCTCAAAATTCTCCAAGCCAGGCTTCTACAGTACATGAACCATGAACTTCCAGATGTTCAAGCTGTATTTAGAAAAGGCAGAGGAACCAGAGATCAAATTGCCAACATCCATGGGATCATCAAAAAAGCAAGAGAATACCAGAAAAACATCTACTACTTCTCTACTGACTACACCAAAGCCTTTGACTGTGTGGATCACAACAAACTCTTAAAAATTCTGTAAGAGATGGTAATACCAGACCACCTGACCTGACTCCTGAGAAATCTGTATGCAGGTCAAGAAGCAATAGTTAGAACTGGACATGGAACAACAGACTGGTTCCAAATCGGGAAAGGAATATGTCAAGGCTGCGTATTGTCACCCTGCTTATTCAACTTATATGACAGGACATCATATGAAATTCCAGGCTGGATGAAGCACAAGCTGGAATCAAGATTGCCAGAAGAAATATCAGTAACCTCAGATATGCAGATGACACCACCCTTATGACAGAAAGGGAAGAACTAAAGAGGCTCTTAATGAAAGTGAAAGAGGAGAGTGAAAATATTGGCTTAAAACTCAACATTCAGAAAACGAAGATCACGGCATCTGGTCCAATCACTTCATGGCAAATGGATGGGGAAACAATGTACACAGTGAGAAACTATTTTTTTGGGCTCCAAAAATCACTGCAGATAGTGACTGCAGCCATGAATTAAAAGATGCCTGCTCCTTGGATGGAAAGCTATGATCAACCTAGACAGCATATTAAAAAGCAGAGACATTACTTGGCCAACAAAGGTCCATCTAGTCAAAGCTATTGTTTTTCCAGTAGTCATGCATGGGTTTGAGAGTTGGACCATAAAGAAAGCTGAGCTCAAGAGAATTGATGCTTTTGAACTGTGGTGTTGGAGAAGACTCTTGAGAGTCCCTTGGACTGCAAGGAGATCCAACCAGTCCATCCTAAAGGAGATCAGTCCTGAATATTCATTGGAAGGAGTGATGCTGAAGCTGATACTACTTTAGCCACCTGATATGAAGAACTGACTCACTAGAAAAGACCCTAATGCTAGGAAAGACTGAAGGCAGAAGAAAGGGACGACAGAGAATGAGGTGGTTGGATGGCATCACTCGATGGACATGAGTTTGAGTACTCTCCGGGAGTTGGTGATGGACAGGAAGCCTGGCATGCTGCAGTCCATGGGGTCGCAAAGAGTCAGACACGCCTGAGCAACTGAACTGAACTAATGGCTAGCGATGTTGAGTAAATCTGAACTCTGGCTTAAAGATCAGCCATGATCACTACATTTGTAAGGTTTATTTCTGCTGATGAATTTTCTGGTGTTAGCAATATCTGAAGTCTGGTTAAAGGCTCTTCAATGCTCTTTGCACATGTTTTCTCACCATCATGACCTTCTTGGTGACTTATGATCTCCACAGTTGGACTGAAGCTATAATCATGTGACCTACATCATAGGCTGTCTGTCCTATGTATGGATTTATCCTAATATAAGACAGTGTCTGAGATTAAAGCACAGTTACTCTAACACTTACTATAGTCCTGGAAGCTCTCTGGTTGGGAGCCAATTCGGTGAGTATCTATTCCAAGGCTTAAACATCTATCCTTTGACGGGAAGTTAATCAGCATCTTTAACCTGTCTTTACACTCAGAAGCTCCTTAAATTCATAGTCTTGAAGAGTGACCCTTGAAATATGTGGTCACATTCCCTATGATCCAAAATCTTCCTCCAATCCTTGATTTTGAATAAAGTTCTTTTTCTTGATCAGGCTCTTTCTCTTTATCTGACAACACAAATTTTAAAGTACAGCCATCACTTATACCTGATACATGGCAGCAGTGAGGAAATCAACCAGCTTACAGGAGAGGAGAGGAAGAATAAAGAAGAAGAGCAAAAGGAAATGGAAACGAAAATGGAAAGAAAGGAAAGAATTCTTTAACAAGTCTCCTCCACATAGCTTCCTGAGAGGCAAGCTGGAGATGCGATTTATACTCCAACCTGACAAAAACACTTAAAAAGACAGGACCAAAAATGTGAAATAATTTTTTTAAAGACACTAGACATCAGGAAGTGAAAAACAGTGATCCCTAAGAGATAAAGGAAAATGAGGTGAACCTTTACAATTTGGGGGAGTTTCCAGTTCGTGGTACAATGAGGGAGAATGCAGTCAAGCCTCAAAGGATTCTATTAGGTGACAGGGATAAGACCAGAAAAGACCAAGGTGGCTGGAGTTCAGAGAATACTAAAAAGGAGAAAGCTGCACTTAGGGAGCACTCCAAAGACCTTTGAAGCATTGCAATATTCAGGAGAGTACTGATTAGTGAATGCACTTAAGGAAATGATACAAGGCTAGGAAAAGAACCACCTGAAAGTATTAGAGGGAACAAGTGTCAGAAGCTCAAACAGGTCTGTGGACTGTTCCCACCATTCAGAGCAGAAAAACTCGTAATTCCTGAGGCATGGGTTATTCAGACAAGTCTTGCTTCAGTACACTGGGATGATTTAGCAAACACTGCTGTGGTCCTGCCTAATCAATCTTAAAAAGCATGGCTTGAAAAATATTTAATTGCTTCAAAGTTAACTGCTTCTTGTAATAAAGCTCAAAAAGATGTCTAATAATACAAAAATAGTACCCAAAGGTAAACATTTATACCAAAATTTTACCAAAAAGTGAAGTTCATTATGTCTGGCATCCAATTAAAAAAAACCCAGGCATATGAAGAAACAAAATAACATGACCCATCATGAGGAGAAAAAAAAAAATCAATCCAAACTGATGCAGAACTTATATAGATGCTATATTTAGCAGATAACATATATTTGTTCCATATGACCAAAAAGCTAGAGAAAACAATGGTCATGTTAAGTAGAGAAATGATATATAATTAATAAGATGCAAATCACAGGTTTAGTGATTAAAACCATAATAACTGAAATTTAAAAATACACTGGATGGAATTAACTAGAAAAAGATTAGTGAACTTGAAGACATAACAATAGCAAATATTCTAAATTAAAGTTAAAATTTTTTAAGAAAAAACAGTGCACAAATGTCTTTTATCCTGTTTCCTCTTTTGGGAACACTTTTCCCCCATCCCAACCATCAATCATCCTTCATCCAGTTAACTCTGACTCTGCCTTCAGATCTCGGCTCAATCATCACTTCCTCTGTCTTTGACCTCCCTGAGTAGATCAACCTCTCTTTAAACCTATTCACAGAACCCCGTACTTCCCCTCCACAGCGGTATCACCTTCACAAAAATTTGGTTTGTGATTAATGTCTGCCTTTTTCACAAGATAGTAAAATTCAATGACGACAGAGAAAACATGTTTATTTTTGCCTACCACAACATCATCCCCAGCACCTCAAACTATGCCAATTATATAGTGTCCCTGTACCCTGAATTCTGTATCTCTCACATCTGATATTTTAATCTATTCATTATACCCTCTCTTCCATATCTTCAACCTCTCTTTGTCTACCGGCTGTATCCTACCCAACATCTTTTCTTATTTAGATAAACTTTTTTTTTTTTATTATGGGTGATAATGTTCCCAATGCTAAACTTATATTTCCCAGACAACCTTGCAGATACTGGTGGTCACGTGTCACAGATCTGTCCACTAGACACTGGATGTAGGTAGAAACTGTTGGGTAGGATTTGGGGGAAAGCTTTGTATAAAGGAGAATAACTCTACTGACAAGATATTTTGCCTTCTCCTCTTCCTCATCTTCCTACCTGGAACAGACTTGCAGCAGCCATTGGGCAACTATGATGGGAACAACATGCTAAGTAGGAGTCATGGAACAACAAACAATAAAATATGTGGTAGCTAAGATATTGATGAAAATCATGGAAGTCTTGGGCTTTATACCATTGGATTTGTTTTGGGTTAAGATAAAAATATCCCCTATAAGCAACTTATTTTTCATATCACTGTTACTCATATCCAAATGCAATTTCAAATACCTATCACAAAACATGAAATCTCCCTCTCTGACAAACATACACAGACAAACATACACAGTCTTTAACATACTATCTCATTCATACATGATTCCTTCTATGACTTATATGATAATGACTGTAATTTATGATCTCCATATACTATCCCAATTCTCTAAACTCTCACACTAACACACAACTGTCATTATTACTCCCATTTCTGCACATACATTGTTCTATCCTGTATTATCATACACACAAGAATCCATACAGTATCACAATACCCATTGCCAAATACGACTATCTCTAATCAACTTACATTCTCACACACACCATCTCCATCACTCAGTCACATCTACCATTACTCAATCCCTACACTATCACACAGCGCCTATCCACAGCCACTATCACAGAGTCCCATCCCCACTATAAAATCTCCATCATCCTCCAAAACTCCTTCCCCACATGCTCATGTCATCTCCATATCATACACACTCACAATGAATATCCACATCACCTCCCTCCTCACACACATACTTGTGCCATTCCTGACAGTCAGAAACTGCATTTTCCCAACATTCACTTTATTCAACAACCCCACTCAGACACTCATGATTTCCATGCTCCAAATGATCATGTTCTCATTCTCCACTGTCAGGCATGCTCACTGTACCTATCCGCCCCCGCAAATTGGTAACACTTCTCATTGCCCGCCGAATCACATACAAGAATACAAATGCCCTAACCCTAACTTCCACCATGTACCTATCTTCTACCATCACACTACATTTTCCCCACTCCATCCACTGTCTACATCCTCTTATTATTGCTTGAAATGCCCCATCCACAATTTTCAAACACACAAAGATCCCATGTCTCATTAACTTCATATCCTTTCTCACCATTGTCTCTCCCACCCTACTCCTTCACACATCCATTCACATGCACAATTTTCATCTTCCACAGTATGACATACACTGTGTCCCTAACTATCATTATCACATACATTCTGCTCTTGTCCTGTCACTATCATTCACACTGCCCAACTTCATTTCCAGTGATCTCATACCATCCTCCACTGTTATTCGCACTGTCCCCACTGCCACCACGATCACACAAACCCTGGCACTTCACCACCACACTATCCCACTGTCACTCAATACTCTTCCCATTTCTGCATCAAATACATAGCTCAGATCATCCACAATTTTATACATGGTGCCAATCCACTGCAATCTTTCTCATTTCTTTTTTCCCCTTCCTTTCTCTTCTCTCCTGCCCCCATACCATAACTCTCCCAATATGAGGACATTACATGAATGCAAATATAATACGGAAATTTCTTACTTGAAGCCTCATTTCAGAGCTTTAGTAACTAGAACATATCTTGCTCAAAAGTTACAATATTTAGAGTTCCCACTTGATAGTTGTAAATGGATTTCTTTCAGTACATTTGCCTTTAAGAAGCATTTCTTCATGTTTTGTTATTGCATTTAGATGAAGTTTTGAAATGTTCTATTGATATGACTTTAATATGATACTATGCAATTATTTGCACTATACTTTAGTCTTCCAAAAATATCCCAATAGATTTTTTGTGTGAACCTAGAAGCAAACCTGTGATATTTTTGGTACTGAAGAGGATAGACAGTTTCAAGTAAATGGCAGTACTGAATATATCACTGAGCTATGTTAGATGGGACACTTAATCTTTACTTCTCATGTTTCCATGTGGAAGAACTTCAACTAGACTAACACTCCTGCTCTTCTGCCCATGGGAGAAGAAATGAGTTATATGCCTAGTATGTTTAGAAGAAATATCTGAGTAGATTTGGCTCCGGCCCTTCTTCTCTGCTTCCCTTTCAGTAACTTGTGTGTCTACAGTGAACATGCATTCTGACTGGCTCCTTGCCATGCAAGAAGGGGGTTACTTTTGGCCTGGAGTCCTGTGGTTTTGCAGTTGTCTAAGTCTGCCTAACTCTGGGGTCCACACTAACTGGAAGTTCACACTAAAACCATCTTCTCCAAGCAGCTTTATGAGTAATGAAGATAATGTTTTGATCTCCATCTATCTGATTCTTACATTTATATTTCAATTGATTCTGAACCTGGGCAAGGAAAACAAGTGTTATTTACTTCAGTTCAGTTCAGTTCAGTCACTCAATCATGTCCAACTCTTTGTGACTCCATAGCTGCAGCACGCCAGTCCTCCCTGTCCATCACCAACTCATGGAGTTTACTCAAACTCATGTCCATCAAGTCAGTGATGCCATCCAACCATCTCATCCTCTGTCATCCCCTTCTCCTCCTGCCTTCAATCTTTCCCAGCATCAGGGTTTCAAATGAATCAGCTCTTCGCATCAGGTGGCCAAAGTATTGGAGTTTCAGCTTCAACATCAGTCCTTCCAGTGAATATCCAGGACTGATTTCCTTTAGGATGGACTGGCTGGATCTCCTTGCAGTCCAAGGGACTCTCAAGAGTCTTCTCCAGCACCACAGTTCAAAAGCATCAATTCTTCAGCACTCAGCTTTCTTTATAGTCCAAGTCTCATACCCATACATGACTACTGGAGAGATCATAGCTTTGACTAGATGGACCTTTGTTGGCCAAGTGATGTCTCTGCTTTTGAATATGCTGTCTAGGTTGGTCAAAACTTTCCTTCCAAGGAGTAAGCGTCTTTTAATTTCATGGCTGCAGTCACCATCTGCAGATTTTGGAGCCCCAAAAAATAAAGTCTGCCACTGTTGTCATTGTTTCTCCATCTATTTGCCATCAAGTGATGGGAATGGATGCCGTGTACTGATCCCTTACAATTCCTACATGATGCAGATCACTGAAATCACGTAAATTCCCTTTACTGGCTTTATCCATCTTTTAACATAAACAAGTTTCTAGGTGCAATTTGGTTTTGATTAGCACTTAAGACAAATATTTGGCAGCAATTAAAGGTCCGTCTAGTCAAGGCTATGGCTTATCCAGTGGTCATGTATGGATGTGAGAGTTGGACTATAAAGAAAGCTGAGCACCAAAGAATTGATGCTTTTGAACTGTGGTGTTGGAGAAGACTCTTTGAGAGTCCCTTGGACTGCAAGGAGATCCAACCAGTCCATCCTAAAGGAGATCAGTCCTGGGTGTTCATTGCAAAGACTGACGTTGAAGCTGAAACTCCAATACTTTGGCCACGTGATGCAAAAAGCTGACTTATTTGAAAAGACCCTGATGCTGGGAAGGATTGAGGGCAGGAGGAGAAGGGGACGACAGAGGATGAGATGGTTGGATGGCATCACCGACTCAATGGACATGGGTTTGGGTGGACTCCGGGAGTTAGTGGTGGGCAGTGAGGCCTGTCGTGCTGCAGTCCATGGGGTCGCAAAGAGTTGTACACGACTGAGCGACGGAACTGAAGTGAACTGAACTGAAGATTAAATCTAAACATGAAACTTTATGTCCACCACCACTAGACTCCCAATTGCCCTGGATTAGGGAGTTCAAATTCTTAAGGGATAGAAATACTATAGTACAGTAGGTGCTACTTAATTAATCAGGATGGTGGGGACTAAGCACCAACTGGATCTATCTTCCTTGGCCACACTGATAAGTCTTACTAGAGCATAACCAAAATAACTCTTTCCTGGGATAGGATGACAAACCTTTATGTGAAATATTAGAAAGGAAGTTAGATATTCATCTAAATGTATGGAAGCCTTTTTAAAGTAAGACAGATTTTACGTCAGTGAATCATTTCTTAAGGCATAAAAAACCTTTTAATAAACAACTAGAATTTACTCTGATAGGATGTTCTTGTTAACAAGTTCTCTGGAAATTCAGATCTAACAGTCATTTTGGCTATTTTTTTTCCTTTTGCTAGCTAGCTTTGTGTTAGCTTTCAAGCCCTTGCATACAAACTTAAATACTGTGCTTGTCTGCTATTACTGAAATAACACCATTTCAGAGTACAATTTGTGTCCAAGGTAAGTAGGGCCAAATAATGGAATTTTCAGTTTTTGCCCCAGGACAATTTGTGTTGTAAAGAACTGTTCTCTGGAAATAAAGCAGACTGGACTTTACATGTGATCTCTTTTGCATAGGAACACTTTTCATACTTGTACATAGTTGGGTGCTCTCGTGGTACTGACCTAAATATACCCTCTACAGCCTACATTGGAGGCAATAGTGATCATAAAAACAGATACACATATAAAATATGTCTCAGCAAACAAAGAAAAATAAAACAAAACTGTTGAACAAGATATGTGAAAACCTAACTGAAGAGTAAAAAGAATACCTAAGAAAAGTCAAGCACAGCACATATACCAAAACCTTTCTGAAGCTCAAAGCTTAAAAAAATTCCAATTATATAATAAAATGATTATTTTATTTTATAATAAAATAATGATTTTATTATAAAATAATGGTCATTGATGAGCCCTGAAATGAGTAAAATACCTAGGAATAAACATAACTATGAACGTCAAACATCTATACTCTAAACACACTATGGGTTTGAGATGGTGGAGTAGAAGGATGTGTGCTTATCTTCTGTGAAAGCACCAAAATCTCAACTAGCTGTTGAACAACCATTGATGAGAAGACAATGGAACCCATCAAAAAGATACCCCACGTTCAAAGACAAAGGAGAAGCCTCAACAAGATGGTAGGAAGGGCACAGTCATGATATAATCAAATTCTATACCCGCCAGGTGGGCAACCCACAAACTAGAGAATAATAATACCAAAGTAGTTCTCCTATTGTTGTGAAAGTTCTGAGCCCCAAGTCAGGCTTCCCAGACTGGAGATCCAGAAAAGTGGCTGGGAATTCCCAGGGAATCTGACTTTGAAGGCCAGTGGGATTTGATTACAGGACTTCCACAGGATTGGGAGAACAAGAGACTCCACTCCTGGAGGGCACAAACAAAATCTTGTGTGCACCAAGACCCAAGGGAAAGGAGCAATGACCCCATAGGGGACTGAATCAGACTTACCTGCTAGTGTTGGAGGGTCTTCTGTGGAAGCATAGGTTGGTAGTGGCTCACTGTGGGGATGGGAAAACTGGCAGCAGCAGTCCTAGAAGGTATCCCTTGGTGTAATCCCTCTTGGAGGTCACCATTAACCCAACCATAGAGCCCTAGACCCAGGGCTGGGTGCCCTCAAGCCAAACAACTAACAAAATCCATCATCAAATAATTGGATTAAAGTTTTACTGAGCATGCCATCAGAGGAAGACCCAGTATTTCCCACTGCCAGTCCCTCCCATTAAGAAGCTTACATAAGAATCTTAGCCTCATCCACCAGAAGGCAGACAGAAGAAGCAAGAACTATATTCCTGCAGCTGTTAGAATTAAAACCACATCAAAGAAAGCTAATCAGCATGAAAAAGAAGAGTTATGTCCCAGCTCAAGGGACAAAATAAAGCCCCAGAAAAACAACTAAATGAAGTGGAGAGAGGCAACCTTCCAGAAAAATGATAGTGAAGATGATCCAGGATCTTGGAAAAAGAATGGAGAAAATGCAAGAAACGTTTACCAAAGATCTAGAAATACTAAAGCACAAGCAAACAGAGATGAGCAACACACCAGAAGGAATCAATAACAGAATAACGGAGGCAGAAGAATGGATAAATGACCTGGAAGACGGAATGGTGGAAATCACAGCCTGGAAGACATAATGGCAGAAATCACTGCTGAAGAACAGAATATAGAAAAAAGAATCTAAGAAAATGAAGACAGCCTAAGAAACCTCTGGTACATTATTACACCAACAACACATTTTAAGGGTCCCAGAAGAAAAAGAAAGAGAAAGGACTCGAGAAAATATATGAAGAAGATAATAGCTGAAAACTTCCCTAACATGGGAAAGGAAATGGTCAACCAAGTCCAGGGGGCACAGAGTTTCAGACAGGATAAATCCAAGCAGGAACACACCAAGACACGTAGTAATCAAACTAATGAAAAGCAAAGACAAAAATTAAACATTAAAAGCAACAAGGAAAAAACAACAAATAACCTACAAAGGAACTTCCATATGGTTATCAGCTGATTTCTCAACAGAAACTAAACAGAAGGGAATGGCATGATATATTTAAGGTGATGAAAGGGAAGAACCTACAACCAAGAATACTCTACCCAGCAAGACTCTCCTTCAGATTTGACAGAGAAATCAAAAGCTTTCCAGACAAGCAAAAGTTAAGAGAACTCAGCATCATCAAACCAGCTTTACAATAAATGCTAAAGGAACTTCTCTAGGCAGGAAACACACGAGAGGGAAAAGACCAACACAAAATAAATCCAAAATCAAGTGGTAATAGGATCATGCATATAGAAAATTACCTTAAATGTACATGGATTAAATACATCAACCAAAAGACAAAGACAGGCTAGTAGATGAAAACAGGTGCATGTATGTACTTCCACTTATCACATCATTTTACTTAACCCACCAAATTGTATATAATTATTTTATATTCATGCATGCTAAGTTGCTTCAGTCATGACTGACTCTGTGTGATCCTATGGACTGTAGCCTGCCAGGCTCCTCTGTCCATGGGATGTTAGTTTAATCATATTTCCATTATGGCTTGCAATTCTAATTATCTTTTATTTTTTGTCTGGCTATTGAATGTGAAAATTGATAAACATCTTTTACTATTGCAATTATGTAACTATTATTTGCTAAATACCATTGTATCATGATTGGTCAACAGAAAATAATGTAATTCTATATCACTTAAACCACCATTTAATAGAAAAGCCCATAACCACTTTTTAAATTCCAGATGTATATCAAAATTATCTTGGAATTTCCTGAAAAATACAAATGCCCAGGCATTGCTTTTTTCTCCAAAGCTCCAAATGTGTTTTTAATGAGCAGCCATGTTTAAAAACAATTAGTCTATATGATGATCTTTTACTTCTAATTTTTTAACTTTTTCTATTTCGTATTCAGTGTTCCCATTTCACTTAGTTAATGTTTTCCAGTTTCTCCATCTCTTTGTTGTTGTTCTTTCTCAAGCCCTTTTCTAAAAAAATTATTTCTTTAAATTGGAGGCTAATTACTTTACAATATTGTGGTGGTTTTTGCCATACAATGACATGAATCAGCCATGGGTGTACATGTGTTCCCCATCCTGAACCCCCCTCCCACCTCTCTCCCATCCCATCCCTCAGGGTCATCCCAGTGCACCAGCCCTGAGCACTCTGTCTCATGCATAAAACCTGGACTGGTGATCTATTTCATATATGATAATATACATGTTTCAATGCTATTCTCCCAAATCATCCCACCCTTGCCTTCTCCCACCAAGTCCAAAAGTCTGTTTTTTACATCTGTGTCTCTTTTGCTGTCTTGCATACAGGGTCATCATTATCATCTTTCTAAATTCAATATATATGTGTTAATATACTGTATTGGTGCTTTTCTTTCTGACTTACTTCACTCTGTATGATAGGCTCCAGTTTCATCCACCTCATTAGAACTGATTCAAATGCATTCTTTTTAATAGCTGAGTAATATTCCATTGTGTATATGTACCACAGCTTTCTTATCCATTCATCTGCCAATGGACATCTAGGTTGCTTCCATGTCCCAGCTTCCATGTAAACAGTGTTGCGATGAACATTGGGGTATATGTGTCTCTTTCAATTCTGGTTTCCTCGGTGTGTACGCCCAGCAGTGGGATTGCTAGGTCAAATGGCAGTTTTATTTCCAGTTTTTTAAGGAACCTCCACACTATTCTCCAGAGTGGCTGTACTAGTTTGCATTTCCACCAACAGGGTAAGAGGGTTCCCTTTTCTCCACACCCTCTTCAGCATTTATTGTTTGTAGACTTTTTCATAGCAGCCATTCTGACTGGCATGAGATGGAACCTCATTGTGGTTTTGATTTGCATTTCTCTGATAATGAGTGATGTTGAGCATCTTTTCATGTGTTTGTTAGCCATCTGTATGTCTTCTTTGGAGAAATGTCTGTGTAGTTCTTTGGCCCATTTTTTGATCGGGTCGTTTATTTTTCTGGAATTGAGTTACAGAAATTGCTTCTCAAGCCCTTTTTAAGCATAGTAGAAAAGCTTTTGTATACATATATACATAAATAGCATGCATAATATACATTTTAGAAAACTCATTAATTTTTGCCTAGCTGAAAAGTTTATGACATCTTGATTCCACTTGTTTGAATTAATATGAATAGAACGCTAAATCTGTAATTTATATTCACTCAAAACTTTGATATAGTTCCATGTACTTTGGCATCTAGTATTACGGCTAAAAGTCTAGAAAGTTTATTACCTTAGTGATTAAAAATAATTGGTTATTGAGGCTTGAAATTTCTAATTCAATTCTGAGAATATAAAGAAATACTATATTGTTTAAAAAAATATAAAATTAACATGTGATACCACACTATTAACTACAGTGCAGATTTTGTTCAAACTTTACAAAATTTTATGCTAGTGTCCACTATTTTCATTCATACCTCATTCCAGATACCACACTGTATTTAGTTGCATTGAGTACCTTCAGGTGCCTGCAACAAATTCTGGTAAATTCTCTCTTCAGTTTTATTCTGTTACAAGTATTTTCTAGTTTTCCTTGTTATGGCTTCTTCACACCCACCATTTAAAAGTGGGCATTTAATTTCAAAATACATGAGGTTTTAAAAAAATCTCTGCTATTAATTTCTCATTTAAATGCTTTCCTCTCTCCAATCACCCTCTGTGTGTTTTCAGTCTTCTAATTTTATTGAGGCTTTCAGTGGCTAGGTCAAAGATCTCTGTTGGTAAATGTCACATTGCACTTGAAAATATGTGGGCTATTTTCAAATATCTTTTGATACTGGTTTCTAAAATAATTCCACAGTGATAAGGGCACAGACTCTGTAGGACTTCAACACATTTAGACCATGAAACTTTTGCACCTTGTTTTATGTCCCCGGATATGTTCCAGTGTCTCCTAACTTATAGTCTATGGGAACTTGAAAAGAATTTATACCCTACTGTTGTGTGAAAATTGTATAAATATTAATTATGTAAAAAAAAATAAAAACTATGAAACACTGATGAAAGAAATTGGAGATGATACCAAAAAAGGGAAAGATATTCCATGCTTTTGGATTAGAAAAATTAATCTGTTGAAATGGCCATTCTATCCAAAGCAATTTATACACTTAATGCAATTCCTATCAAAATACCCATGACATATTTCATACTACTGGAACAAACAATCCTAAATTTCACATGGAAACACAAAAGACCCCAAACTGTCAAATATTTAGGAAAAAAGAGTACTGGAGGTATCATCCTCCAAGACTTCAGACTATACTACAAATCTACAGTAATCAAAACAATATGGTACTGGCACGGATCAATGGAACAGACAGAAAGCCCAGAAACAAAGCCAAGCGTCTATGATCAATTAATCTATGACAAAAGAGACCAGAATATACATTGGAGAATAGATAGTCTCATCATCAACAAGTAGTATTGGGAACACTGGACACCTACATGTAAAATAATGAGATAGAACATTTTCTCACATCATAGACAAAAGTAAACTCAAAATGGATTAAAAACCTAAAGGTAAGACCTGAAACCAAAAAGCTTCTGGAAGAGAACACAGAACATTCTTTGATATAAATCATAACAATGTTTTCTTGGATCTTTTTCCTAAAGAAAAAAGAAAAAGCAAAAATAAACAAATGGGACCTAATTAACTTAAAAGCTTTTGCACAGCAAAGGAAACCATAAATGAAACCAAAAGAAAACCTACAGAACCAGAGAAAATATGTGCAAATGACTCGACCAACAAGGGGTTAATATCCAAAATATAAAAGGCTCATACAATTCAGTATCAAAAACAAACAACTTAATAAAAAATCGGCTGAAGACATGAACAGACATCCTTCCAACGAAGACATACAGGTGGCCAACAGGCACATGAAAATACGTTCAGCACTGCTAATCACCAGACAAATGCAAATCAAAACTACAATGAGATACCACATTGAGGTCTATCACCTCACACCTGTCAGAAAGGCTATCATCAAAAAGAACACCAGTAACAAATGTTGGTGAGGATGTAGAGAAAAGGGAAGCTTCTCACACTGTTGATGGGAATGTATATTGGTGCAGTCACTATGGAAAACACTATGAAAGCTCCTCAAAAAACCTAAACCTAAGAACTACCATGTGATTCAGCAACTCTACTCCTGTGTACACATCCAAAGAAAATGGAAACATTCATTCAAAAAGATACATAGACCTCAATCTTCATCAAGTCCAGTCTCTTAGTCGTGTCCAACTCTTTGCGACAGCATGAATCACAGCACGCCAGGCCTCCCTGTCCATCACCAACTCCCGGAGTTCACTCAAACTTACGTCCATGGAGTCAGTGATGCCATCCAGCCATCTCATCCTCTGTCATCCCCTTCTCCTCCTGCCCCCAATCCCTCCCAGCATCAGAGTCTTTTCCAATGAGTCAACTCTTTGCATGAGGTGGCCAAAATACTGGAGTTTCAGCTTCAGTATCATTTCTTCCAAAGAACACCCAGGGCTGATCTCCTTTCGAATGGACTGGTTGGATCTCCTTGCAGTCCAAGGGACTCTCAAGAGTCTTCTCCAACACCACAGTTCAAAAGCATCAATTCTTCGGTGCTCATGGAACAAGAGACTGGTTCCAAATTGGGAAAGGAGTACATCAAGGCTGTATACTGTCACCCTACTTATTTAACTTCTATGCAGAGTACACCACTTGAAATGCCAGGCTAGATGAATCACAAGGTGAACCACCATATGACTTGGTAGCTCCAGTCACAGAGTGGAGCTGGAAATTACTGGTCCAAAACAGTCAGGGACAGAGGAGACTGAAGGCAGGAGAGGGGAAATTTATTCTGAGAGAGAAACTCAGATCGCCACAAGAGGGCACAACAAGAATGCAGTATTTCCCCTGGTTCCCCTCTATCTTTCCTGCTGCTCATTCTCACCTTTTTTGCCCACACCCTTCACCCTCACATGCGTGTATTTCTGAGATTCTGTCCTGCTCCCCCTTCTCACTCCACATATTCTCCTGGGGCAGTCTCATTCATACCTTAATTAAAATCACCACCTCTGCGTTTGACCTCCAAAACGATCTAACCCTACTTTTCTTCAAGCAGCAGAATAAAATTGCTGGTTGCTTATTGAGTAATTCCTCTTGGACATTCTAAAGGTGCTTCAGATTTCAACTGTTCAGAATTGAACTCATTCTTTTCCCCCTCAAACCTGTTTCTCATTTTGAGTTCCCAGCTCAGGGAATGGCTTTTAAATCTCAACCACCCAAGGCAGTAAGAAAACTGAGGATCATCCTAGATTCCTTCTTCTCATCAGCCTTCAAATATCCTCCAGTCAGGCACCAAGTTCTTAATTCCTTATATACATGTATTCTAATTTCATTCCCACTGCCTTAACTCAGGCATCAACATCTCTCCTCTTTTGTAATAGCCTCTCAAGTGGTCTCCCTGTACCCAGTTCTGTCTTCTTCAGTGTATCCATCACAATCTCACCCACTGGATATTTCTAAAGTGCAAATCTTACCCTGTTAATTCTTTGACTGAAATCCCCAAATGTCTTCCCACTGTTCTTAGTATAGCATTCAAGGCTCTCCGTGATCCAGCCACTATCTCCTTCTCAGTAAATACCCTCTCACTCTCTATGTTCCAAGTTTACTAATGATCTTGAACATATCATAAACATACTGTAAACAGTGAATTATTTCATATAATGTGGATATTTCTAAAGTGCAACTATTACCATGTTAATTCTTTGACTGAAATCCCCAAATGTCTTCCCACTGTTCTTAGTATAGCATTCAAGGCTCTCCATGATCCAGCCACTATCTCCTGCTCATTAAATACCCTCTCACTCTCTATGTTCCAAGTTTACTAATGATCTTGAACATATCATAAACATACTGTAAACAGTGAATTATTTCATATAATGTGTCTTTGCTCATACCACCACTGCTTGAAATGACTCTTTATTTCTCAGATCCAACAGTTAAAATTGACAACACACCTTTCAAGATGTATGCATTAATTTTCTTCTGGAACCCTCTCTCACCCAGCAGAATTAACTACTTCTTTCTTTGTGTCTCTTATGTATTCTATACAGACTTTTTATCAAGCATCTGTGATATGTTGCCGTGCAGATTTGTTTACATGTCTCTTTTTACTAACATCAGTTTCTCTATGACCAGGAACATATCTTTTGCTTATCTTTATCAAACTATATATCAGAGTACCTGGTATAGAGAAGAAACTTAAAATATTTCTTTAAAAAATCATCATCAGGGTGTAGTATATGAGGCCAGCCTGATGCCAGTCTCCGATCTCTGGCAAATATCAGTAATCTGCCAAACAGTTGCCCCCTTGCACCTCAGAATCACTGTCAAGACAGCATAGTATGAAAACCTATTTCAATCAGTTGGAATAGGCACAAGACACTTATTTATCTTGGAATGTAGGCTGTCACAATGGAGCGCCTAAGTAATAAGAAGAGTTGATCTAGGAGAACTAGCATGGGAGAAGTAACATAACTAATGGCAGAGTATCTCCTAAACACTCTTTCAACAGTATGTTGTACCAAAAATCGGCATTGGGAGGTAAATTCTGTCCATGTGCGTACAGACTGCCCACTGAAGAAACATCTTGTCATCAGAAGAACAAAACCCCATATATTGGTATTCTGATTTATACTTCAATTTTGTCTCAACTGATTCAGAAAATATTCCTCTCTAAGGATCAGAAATCTGGTAACAAGCAAAGTGCTGCACCTGAGCTAACAGGCGTATCACACCTGGAGAAACAATGAATCAACATATCCTCATTCCTTCTGCACCCAGGACCCCTGGGAAAAGTACTGCTGCTGCTGCTAAGTCGCTTCAGTCATGTCCGACTCTGTGCGACCCCATAGACGGCAGCCCACCAGGCTCCCCCGTCCCTGGGATTCTCCAGGCAAGAACACTGGAGTGGGTTGCCATTTTCTTCTCCAATGCATGAAAGTGAAAAGTGAAAGTGAAGTCGCTCAGTCATGTCCGACTCTTAGCGACCCCATGGACTGCAGCCCACCAGGCTCCTCCATCCATGGGATTTTCCAGGCAAGAGTACTGGAGTGGGGTGCCATTGCCTTCTCCGGGGAAAAGTACAGAAAAGGATAAAAGCTCTTTCCTTAAATGGAACAATTTATTGGAGCACTGTTTCCAAATCTTAAGACCATAACACATATATAAAACGATGACACGTACAGACACGAGGCTATACTCGACAAGACTTTTCGCCAGAAGTAACTGGCCTGGAACCTCCAGGCAAACTGGGCTACCTGTGCAATGTATTAGTTTCCTATCATCAGTACAAATTACCACAAACTTAGTGGCTTAAAGCAGCATTACATCTATTCTTTTATAATTCTAGAAGTCGAAAGTCTAAAATGGGTTCACAAGGTTGCATTCCTTCTGGAAGTTCTGGGGGAGAATCAATTTTCTTGCTTTTTCCAGCTTCCAGAGAGTCTACATTTCTTAGTTCATGACACTTTTATTCATTATCAAAGCCAGCAACTTAGCATCTTCTTTCCTCCCTGCAGCCCATGGGGTTGCAGAGTCAGACATGACTTAGCGACTGAAAGACAACAACAAAACTCTTTACCAATTTCAAAGTCTACACCATGAGAAGTGGTTATGGAGAACATTTGAGAAGAGAATCAGGCTATTAATGAAATCTTTCAAAATTGGAGGTGATCCCTATTCAAAGGGAGTTATAGGATAAACTCTTTATAACCTTTACTCCATTTTTAGGAGACCGATGTGCAGTTTCTGGGAGTATTTACCAGATCCCACAACTGACTGAATGCTACAAAAACTCACTGCACTGAAGAATGAATTGTGATTTCTGGAATGAATCCCTAAATGATAAATAAAGGCTAACACATCTCTGAAGATTTACACATTGCCATTATAAACTCAGAAGAATTAAACTCTCTGGGATTCAAATCCTAGCTCTTCCAGTGATAGCTCTGTGACATTGGGGAAATTCTTTCATCTCTTTTTCTCAGTTTCTTCATGTGCAAAAAAAGAATGAGAGTTCCTATATTATGACTGCTGTAAGAATTACATGATTAAACAAACTATGTAAAGTTCTTATAGTGCTTAGCACGTGGCTGTTGTTGTTCAGTTGCTAAGTCATATCCAACCCTTTATGACCTCATGGACGGCAGCAAGCCAGGATTTCCTGTACTTCACCATCTCCCAGAGTTTCTCACACTCATGTCCATTGAGTTGGTGATACCATCCAACCATCTAATCTTCTGTCGCTCCCTTCTCCTCTGCCCTCAATCTTTCCCAGCATCAGGGTCTTTTCCAAAGAGTTGGCTCTTCGCATAAAGTGGCCAAAGTACTGGAGCTTCAGCTTCAGCATCAGTCCTTCCAATGACTATTCAGGGCTGATTTCCTTTAGGATTGACTGGTTTGATCTCCCTGAGGTCCAAGGGATTCTCAAGAGTCTTCTCCAGCACCACAATTCAAAATTATCAATTCTTTGGCACTCAGTCTTCTTTACATGGTCCAACTCTCACATGTGGTAGGTGCATAATTATATGCAATAACTGGAAAGCATTTTAATTAACTTTTATTATAAACCTTCTTTTCATTTCTACCAAAATTTGATTTTTCTCACGAAGACCTTTCCATAGCATTACACTAATATGATTCCTGTATTGTCTAATGCTGAGTAAAATTACACTTCAAACTAAAGGCCTTTCTACATTTACTGCACTATGAACTCACTGATATCAAATAAGGCTAAATCCTGATGAAAGCATACTTATAATTTTTATTTACACAGAGGGTCTTGCCTTTATGAATCATTTAATGATAGATAAGACAGCCTCTAATTTAAGGCTTCTTCATTCTAGTAGTTTCTTTTCACCATGAATTTGCCAGTGATAAAGAAGGATCTCTTTCCATCTCCACTATGAATTTTCTGATGTTTTATAGGGCTGATATCAGCAAAGTCGCTTTTCCACATTCATTACATACATAAGGTTTCTTTGCACCATGAATTCTTCCATACTTAGTAAGGTCTGAACTGGATCTGAAAAGCTTTCCACACAGGCATTACAAGCATGGAGGATTTTTTTTCCCATCAAATTTTCTCTTCTCTCTCTCATGTTTCAAAAGAAAATCTCTGAGCTTGTCTTAAAGTCTTTTCCAGTTAATACATTCACAGAGTTTCTCTTCACTATGCTTCTTCATATGCTGGAAAAAGCTTGATTATTCACTGCAATTTCTTTCACATTGGGAATGTTTCCCCATCCTATGAAATTTCTGGTGTTGAAAGAGAATTGAGCTCTGCCTGAAGGCCTTCCCACATTTTTATAGTCACATGAATGAATAAGTTCTCAGGAGTGAATCCTCAGATGTCAAATAAAACCAACCTCAATGACTAAAAATTACTTTATATTCATTACCTTCATAGGATTTCTCTCTACTAGAGTATTCTGAGGCATCAAGCATGAACACCAACAACAACATCAAAAAGCTTTCAGACACTAATCATACACATAGGATTTCTGTGCATCAAAAATCTCCCAGTGTCTCACACATTCTAAAAATTTTTCAGAGTGATAGTCCTAGGAACTGTAACTCGATGCTCTTTCTTCTAGAGGTTTTCCTCATATAGCAGACATCTAGCTCAGCCTATTCTCAGCCATCACACTCTCAGCCTTTCTCTTCAGTAGGATTATTTTTATAAGTGGCAGGCAGTGTTGTGCCTGCAACAGACCTCCCTGGAAAAGGGAACATGTTAGATTCATTCCTGCCAAGCTTTCTTGAAGCCTATGTCATCACATGTTAGTCTTCTCCACAAAAGAGACTCTGACCAATTGGTCTTGGATTCTGGATTCATAATATTCTCTGAAATTTGGCTTTTTCTGAAATTTCCCTCTTTCGAGTAGATCGTACTTAGTTATAAATGATAGATCCTCAAACATAAATGGGTAAAAAATATGTATAAACCATTCACAAAAAGGAAATATAAACAGATAATAAACACATGAAATATTTCACCTTATTAGTCATCAATAACTGTAAATTGAAACAACCACGTGAGGTTAACTGTTCCTTTTTCATTCTCACCAAGCAGTTTATATGAGTGCATGTTTGATTGTTGTCTTTGCTGGTATGAATGTAAACTGGTACCAATTTCTAGAAAACAACTTCCCAATGTGTAATTATGAGTCAGAAAAATAGTTGTACCTTTCGAGCCACTCTTTAGAAAATCTATCCAACAGAATGGTCAGATTGCAAATAAAAATTCACGTACAAAATGACTCAAGGAAGCATTAATATTAGTGAAAAAATGAAAACACAAAATATCCAAAAACATGGAAACTGCAGTATACTCAACAAATTGCGGTATACTCTTCTGATGGGATATTATGCAGACATCAAAAATGTTGCCAAAAATTGTTATTGACAAGGGAGATTCTCATGAGATAATTTTTAAAGAAAGCAGGTTTTAGAGGAGAAAGTATGAGCTGATTGTATCCCTTCAAAATTCTTATGTTGAAGTCCTAACCTCCAATACCTCAGAATGTAACTATCTGGATACAGGACCTTTAAAGAGGTAATTTAGTTAAAATGAGGTCATTAGGGTAGGCCTTTATCCAATATGGCTGGTGTCCTTACAAGAAAAAGTTAGAACACTGAGACACATAGCAGAAAGAACATGTAAAGACATGACACAGAAGAAAAAATAGCTATCTACAAGCCAAGGATAGAGGACCGAGAAGAAACCAACCCTATCAACACCCTGCATTTCGTTATGGCAGTACTGGCAATGACAAACTAATATAGCAGAATACAAAACTGTATATACTGCAAGAAAATACATCAATTAGTTAATAGGATTTATAGCTGGGTAATGAAATGAACAAGTTTATTTCCTTCTTTATAAAGTTTTAATACAAAATATGTTAAAAAAAAAAGGTAAAGATATCCATAAGCAAACAATTAAAAAAGAACCGACAGAAAAAAATCATATAACTTTTACTTGATGAAGCTGCCAAAATGAGGCAGAAAGAAAACTGGTCAGAAAAGTAAGACCTAGGAACTTCTTGGCTTTGTCTCATTTTTAGGTGGCTGCTCAACTCAGGAAGGCTTGGAGAAGCAAAGTAATGTCAGGATGACTGGTTTGTTTGGAAGGTAGTGGCAGAGACAGTGAAGGAAATTCAACTGAGTAGAGAAATCAGAAGATGACCTGAACAAAGGAAGTGCTAAGAGTGAAAAGCAAGGATTTGGAAGAAGGGAGACAGCAAGAGATTCATTTTCAGGGTACTGAAAAAGGGGAAGCAATAGAGAAGTAAGAAGTAACTGGGCATGCTAACAAAAAGGTAGCCACAAAGAAAATAGGAAAAAATTCTCCTTTGCCTGGTCTTGTGGCACCCACCAGATGGAGAGTTTGAGAGGGGCATAGGGGTTCAGAATGTCACCCCAAAATATGCCATGTTCGCATACTGATTATTTTGAATTAAAGGTACTTGAGAAACAGCTAGTACAAGGATACTCTGGACCTCCTTTGTCTCCCTGAAAGCAGGAGAGAAGTTTCTCAAGGGAAAGCTATCTTCCGTGTGGTAGAAGGCATCCTTATCACCAGAGACAGGTAATTTAGAGCCCAAGATGGCCGGACAAAAAACCTTATTAATTCTTTACTATTTACTACTTCTAGCCCCAAACCCTCTATGCCTTGTTGATACTTCATAAATTTATTGGGTTTTGTTTTGTCTAAAAGCTGTAACAGCTCTGCTCTGGTCACTTGAATTTCACATTTTTGTAGGACGCCTGTTCATACAAAATTAAATTAGCTTTTCTGATTTGAGAGAATAGCATTGAAACACGTACATCACCATATGTAAACTACATGACCAGTGCAAACTCGGTGCGTGAAGCAGGTCACTCAAAGCTGGTGCTGTGGGACAACCCAGAGGGATAGGGTTGTGGAAAAGGTAGGAGGGGGATTCAGGATGGGGGAATACATGTGTGCCCATGGCTGATTCATGTTGATATATGGCAAAAACATCACAATATGTGAAGTAATCATCTTCCAATTAAAATAAATTAATTTAAAAATTAAATTAGTTTTTCTCCTGTTAATCTGTCATATGTCAATTATTAGACCAAAGAACCTAGAAAGGAAGAAGGAAAAAATTTCCTGCCCCTACAGTTGCAACAATAAAGATAACAAAGGCACAAGCACTTCACTGAAAGGCTGTACTTCACATGGAAAACCTTGAGAGATAGATATTATTATTTCAAATATATAGATGAAGAAACTGATGGTCAGAGAGGGAAACTGATGGTCAGAGAGGGGAACTGACTTCAGTATTTTAGAATTAGTAAGTAGGGGAACTGACAGCCAATTCAAGTATGCCAGGCTCTTAACCTGTGTTTTCCCACCATGCCAAGGGGCCTGTGGGCACCAACCAAAATTCCAAAACTACCTTAACACTATCTAATAAAGGTATAAGTTCACAAGCCTCTTCCTGCCTCAGTTTCCTTTCTGTGCTCACCTAAGAAGATTTCTTTCTGGGTTTCTTTGTCCTCAGCTCTTTCCAAGTTCAGCTGGGAATTTATTTTGGTCTTTTGATGTGGAAAATCCTGCAGTTGAAAAGGAAACAAAACTTTGTGGTTAGAATTGGGGTACTTCATGTCCCTAAATTCAGTTCTGAAAGGTATAGGGAGGGCGGTGGAAGGGGGTTTCTTACTCAGGAGGTTTCAGAACCAGTCAAAGGTCTTATGAAAGAGGCATAGAAATGGTTGTGTTTCCAAGGGCCAGGGAGAGGGTACTGACCTTGATCGATGAAAACTCGATTAAAAAAAAAATGTCATTTACTCTTCATGGATTTGTTCCATAATCCACAAACAAAAAACACTGGAATCCAAAGGTTAGAGGGCACTGAACTGGTTAAGCACATAGCCTTCAGGGTTAAACAGAGCAAGGCTAAAATCCCAATGTTGTTTCTTCCTTGCTATTGGACCTTGGGCAAGTATCTTTGCTTTTTTGAGCACGGGATGTGTGGAAACAATGTTGCCTGCCATTCCGGTAAACAACAGATGTTACCCACCGTCAAGTCAACAGCCACTGGAGACGCCGCCCCCCGCCCCCGCGCCCTGCGCCCCACACCCTGCCTCCCTCCACGTGGTTCATTCTGAAGGGAATTCACTATAGAGAAAAACAGGAAGCATTCTATGCTGGGGACACTTGCTCTAGATAGTCATAAGATGCATATGTAAGAAATAAATTGATCCCAGACTCTTGCATCTTCCCAAACATAAACACTAAAATCATTAACTAGAGATGTATATCTTTGCGATTAGCAATAATATTTTGAGGTTTGAGTACATTTTTTTCCCAGGCAAAAAAAAAAAAAAACCCTCCTATATATCCTGTCTCCTCCCTCAGTAAGGTTCCCGAATCAAACTTAACTCCCAACTTTTAGGTTGTACATTTTAATTCAGCCAACAGATCTTTCCTTTCTAAAATGAAGAAAATAAAACCCTAAAGGTAATGAAACATCCTGAGACTATATCTTATCTCAAAAAAAAAGGTAGGAAAGAGTTTGAGGAAAATTTTCTAGTTCTGGTAATTGCCCCCCACCTTGTTTGGACAAACTCTCATAATAAAACAACTGAAAAAAATCTTGGTAGAAAAGAAGTAACAACTACCTGAAAACAACAAAAATGGCAATAAAAATATGGCAACAAAGCAACACTATGAGAAAAGGGGAACCTAGAAAAGTAAATATAAGCAGAGGCAATTTCTGCCCTGAGGGCAATCCCCACAAATTTAACTTCCATTTCAGTTGTCTTGAAAGGCAAAGGAAACAGATTAAAGCCCAGAACTACTTAGAGTAGGAAATCTATCAGGAGACCCTCCCTACAACCAGCTGGATAGATGGGAAGGAAGTCATTTTGCAGCTCAACTACAGGACTTGCCCTGGGATCCTTGAACCTTGAATTAGACAAAGAAGCAAATCAGCAGGATAACAGAAAAGATTTCAAACACTGGGATTAGCAAACACAATCCATAAATAAGTATTTTTCACAGATAAATAACAAACTTAAAGATATTTCCAAGCAACAGGAAATTATAACTAGTATATCATAATTAAACCTAATCAAACTAAAAAAAAAATACAATACCCCAAATGAAAAGCTCAAGGAATAGCTTCAGTAGGGAGACTAGGAAAATAATTTGTGAAAATTTAAGACAAGTCAGAGGAAATTAAAAAGAGTCAAAAGGTGGAAAGTACAGAAGAATGTAAGTATAGGTGTGTGCACACTAAATCGCTTCACTCATGTCCGATTCTGTGCAACCCTATGGACTGTGGCCTGCCAGGCTCCTTTGTCCATGTAATTTTCCAGCAAGAATACTGGAGTAGGTTGCTATTTCCCCCTCCAGGCAATCTTCCTGACCCAGGGATTGAACCTGGGTTTCTTACGACTCCTGCATTGGTAGGTGGGTTCTTTACCACTAGCGCCACCTGGAAAGCCCCAGAAGACTGTAAGAGACTCAAATTGCTCTTACTCACCAAGCAGGTATAAGAACTTTGTAAAAGTGATCACACTAAATCTTAACTACTTTATGAGACACAAAATACAGAATTTCACTGATAATAAATAAAATCTTTTCATATCTTTTTCCATTTCTAAAAGAAAAATTGGGCTCCAGACCTGCTTTTTCTTTAAAAATATACTAGTAAAAGTCCAGAACCTAATTTTACAAATGCAAATGTTCACAATCAACAAAAGGAAAATCAAAAAGAGATGTGGGCTCTGGACTCACTCCCCTACAGCCTTGGAGGGGTGGAAATCATTTTGCTTCACAATTATTTCAAATATTCTAATTTGAAAGATGTTAAATTGAGAATTTTAATAAGATGTCAATCTTGTGCTCTTTTACAATACGGAGACTAATGAATATTCATTACTTCTACCAACTAATTCTATTCTGTTAATACAAATCTTTCCTTAAAAGTATTATTTAAAGAAAGGGATAAGACTTCTACAACTTTAGAAATTGATGTTTTGTTCTATGAAAATAACCCACAAAAGAAATGTGTAATTCTTACTTGATAATTCATTAACCTGGTATGGTAGACAAAATAATGGCCTTCCCAAGATGTCCACATCCTGATCCTGTGAATTTGTCACCTTACAAAGCAAACGGAACTCTGCATTTGAGATTAAGAATTTTGAGATGAAGAGATTATCCTGAATTATCCTGGTGGACTCGATGTAATTACAAGAGTCTTTATAAGAAGGAAGCAGGAGAATCAGTCAGAGAAGGAGCTATGAACATGAAAGTAGAAGGTCAGAATCAGAGAGATGAAGATGATATACGGGTAGATCTAAAGATGGAGAAAAAGACCATGAACCAAGGGAATGCTGGAAGCCTCTAAGAAGCTGGAAAAAGCAAGGAAACAGATTTCCCCTTAGAACCTCGGGCGGGAGCTCAACCCTGATAATACACTGATTTTAGGACTGCTGACCTCCAGAACTGCAAGACAGTAAATTTGTGTTTATTATCTATGCCACAATTTTTACAGCAGCGATAGGAAACTAATATATCTGGTGATAAAGTTGAAATTGCCATCTCTATTTAAAAACAGATTAATACTTCTAAGATCATTCTGACAAATTGGGTAGGGATCATTGGCACTTTCTTCTCTACCCATAGGCATGGGTAAACATAAACCCATGATTCCACTGGACTCACTATGTAAAAAATACTTTGAGAGGATGTATTTGTAATGATTTCTATTTCACCAGTGAGAAAAATGAAACATCTAAGGTCAGTACACAAAGAGCCAGGATTCAAATCCCTATCTACTGGCTACAAAGTCCAATATTTTTTCACTACATCTTGCTGCCCCTCAAACTACTTGGGATGTGATGAAGAGAGGGTAGAACATCTAAATCTATTCCTCAGACAAACCACAGCTGCACAAAAAACTCCATGTTTGTGAGATACTCTTTCTTTAATTCCATGCTTATAATGAGCAACATGATGTTTTCTTAGTTTGACTTTCCAAGTACCCCAAATGACATGCCCTAGAGAGAGGACCTGAGTGTTCTGGCTATCAGAAAGAAAATATTAGTGTAAGACATATGTGCTTTTCTCTCTGTATATATCTTAGTCTCAGTAAATTAATTTGTGTTTGTTTATCACGAAGTTTCATTTTAGCATTTCACAAATGCTAAAGACCAAATCCTGGACGTGCAAGCATGCTAAATCACTTCAGTCGTGTCTGACTCCACAACTCCATGAACTGTAGCCTGCCAGGCTCCTCTATTCATGGAATTCGCCAGGCAAGAATACTAGAGTGGGTTGCCATGCCTTCCCTCCAGGGGATCTTCCTGACCCAAGGATCTTACAGCTCCTGCATTGCAGGGTTCTTTATCACTAGCACCACCCATAGTAGTCACTAGCCTGAAATACTACCACCTGGTGGCTCAGTGGTAAAGAATTTACCTGCAATGGGGGAGATGTGGTTTGATCCCTGGGTTGAGAAGATACCCTGGAGAAGGAAATGGCAACTCACTCCAGTATTCTTGCCTGGGAAATCCCACGGTCAGAAGAGCCTGGCAGGCTACAGTTCATGGGGTCACAGAGTCAGACACGACTTAGCGACTAAACAACAACAGGTTTTTTTTTATTAGGTACTGGCAAAATTTCCAAATAAAGGTAATTTCCTTTCTTTGATGAATTTTGCAGTATTTACATATCAAACACAGCTCGTTAGAGCAGGAGGCCTCAGAGATGCTTAAGTGAAACTGTTTCGCAAAAGAATTCTACTTTACTTTATCTACAATGACATCAACTTACAGAGGTATAAGGACTGAATGGGAAAAACAATTGCAGTTATTCACAAATTACATTAACAAACCAAAAGCATTTTCCAATGATTCACTGAACTGTATAATTCATGTATAAAACACACTTCTAAGTATGTTTTACATAAATGTTATGTAAAAACTCAATAAAATTTGCAAACGAACAATTGGGCCTGGAGAAAGGTTAGTAAGGTGAATGGATCTAAAAACCATACACCAGAAACAAGCATTCCTATACTCTAGTCACAACAAATTACAAAATATAATTTAAAAATATTAACTAGAGCAACAAAAACTATCAGTGCAAAGAAACAAAACAGGTATGAGACCCTTGCAGAGAAAATTATAAAACTTTTTTCAAAGACATTAAAAATACCTATATAAAAGGAGAGATAAACTATTCTTTGTTGTAAAGATGCCGTTTCTGTATCTATAATCTATAACTAAAATGTAGTTCTAATCAAAATTTCAGTTTCTTAGAGACCATATTAACCTTATCTCAAAATTCATATGAAAAAGTAAACAGCAAAGAACATACTTTTGAGGGAGAGGAATAAGGAAGGGGTCTTTCCCTATCAAATATCAGATACATTATAAAACTACAGTAATTAACAGTGTAATACTAGTATAGAAGAGACAAATAGACCAGTGGAACAGAACAGAAAATCTAAAAACAGATACATAAATATATACATACATAACAACTTGGTATATTATAGAGACGGCATTATAAATCTGTGGAGAAAGAACAGACAACACAGTAAACAGTCCTGAACTACTGATTAATCATTCAGAAAAAAATTAAGACCTCTACATAGTACAATACATAAAAATGAATTCAAAGTGAGTCATAAATCTAATTCTGAAGATTACAAGAATTTTATAGGAAGATATACTAGAACAGGGAGAAGGCAATGGCACCCCACTCCAGTACTCTTGCCTGGAAAATCCCATGGGCGGAGGAGCCTGGTAGGCTGCAGTCCATGGGGTTGTGAAGAGTTGGACATGACTGAGCGACTTCATTTTCACTTTTCACTTTCATGCATTGGAGAAGGCAATGGCAACCCACTCCAGTGTTCTTGCCTGGAGAATCCCAGGAACGGGAGAGCCTGGTGGGCTGCCGTCTATGGGGTTGCACAGAGTCGGACACGACTGAAGCAACTTAGCAGCAGCAGCATACTAGAACACCTTTATGAAATCAGGATGAGGAAGAATTCCTTCAAAAAGATGCAAAAACCATGGCATATAGAGAAACTGATAATTTCATAGGGAAATGGAAGTGGCTGCTCTTCCATGAAGGCTGAGGTGATCAATCAGTTCAATTCAGTCGCTCAGTCATGTCCTCTTTGCAACCCTATGAACCACAGCACGCCAGGTCTCCCTGTCCATCACCAACTGCCGGAGTCTACCCAAACCTACATCCATTGAGTCGGTGATGCCACCCAACCATCTCATCCTCTGTCATCCCCTTCTCCTCCTGCCCTCAATCTTTATCAGCATCAGGGTCTTTTCAAATAAGTCAGCTCTTCATACCAAGTGGCCAAAGTACTGGAGTTTCAGCTTCAACGTCAGTCCTTCCAAGGAACACCAGGGCTGATATCCTTTAGGATGGACTGGTTGGATCTCCTTTCACTCCAAGGGACTCTCAAGAGTCCTCTCCAATACCACAGTTCAAAAGCATCAATTCTTCGGTGCTCAGCTTTCTTTACAGTCCAACTCTCACGTCCATACATGACTACTGAAAAAAACCATAGCCTTGACTAGACGGACCTTTGTTGACAAAGTAATGTCTCTGCTTTTTAAGGTGATCAATATTATAGCATAAATTGAACCATTTATGAAACTATTTCTATCTGCACCCCTTTTCTAGCTCTTCTAGACCAAAGTGGCCTCCAACTGTCCATTTCTTCAGGTAGTTCCCAAGCTCAAGACTAGATGACCTACATGGTCTAGATGACCACCTGCTCTCTGGTCCCAACATCCAGAGGATTCTCATCCACTGCCAGGTTAAATGCTACTTCTATGGAAAATAAGTTCTTCCCATAGGCCCTTCCAGAAGGTCTTCTCTGAACCTTGCCCCAGGATGGGTTAGAGATACCCTCCTCCATATTGAAACTGAAAGTACCACACCCTGGTCTCATCATCAGAATATTCCCTGTTGCAATGTCTGTGTCTATCTCACCCACCAGACTCAGTAGACAATACATCTAATTCAACTACACCTGCTCATTTTGCAGCAAAGAGTCTATCTATATCACTACATTTTAACTTATTTTCTTTATTGATTAATTAACAGTTTCTAGCTAATTTTTCTAAGGTTTGCAATCAACTGATCTTCTCCATTGGTATCCTAGCACTTCTAACATTCTCAGACTATGTACATTTTCCTCTCTCATCTACTATGACTTCCCCCTTTGTTCACTCACACTTTTTGTCTACCAGGGCCTTGGGAAAATATTTTTCTAATAACCAAGAAAACAAATAGAGGAAATGAAAAGTAGAAAGGCATGCTCATTGCCTCCTGAAGTTATCTATTCACTATTCTCCTTCCCACCTAGAATCTCTCCTTTGCGATCTCCAGGATCCCCTCCTCCTTGAAAAATAAGCTCAAAACACCCTTCAGTGACGTATAGAACACACCCTTCACCTCCAAGCCATAAACGGAGCCTGAGCCTGCTGGATCTCCCACATCCCTGGTCGCAAAATTCCCAACTGGTAAACTACACACACTGGTATGTGAAACCTCTGCATAACATAGTACTCAAGCAACATCTGTCAGATGGACATTCTCAGGTGGCTTGCCCTGTGAAATAGAGCAAAGCCCAATGTGTCATAAAAGATAACAGGCTCCTACACTAACTGTACTGTAGGACTACACTGTAGTGTCCAACTGGTAATAAAGAGGATGTTTTCTAGAACACAGAATAACAAAAGTTATTCTACAATAATTTTTCCATGTGAGTATGTATGAAAATGCAGCCAGAGCATTATACAGACTGACACAAACAGAAGCCAAAGGATGAAAGGACATCAAGTGGAGAAGCACAATAAATATGCCACTGCTTTCAATATCTTGAAAATTCTAATTCTCAACATACATAGAGAAAACAGAAATAACAACAGTAAAAAGTAAAGAAACAGTGAACTAAAATATGAAATAAGAGCCTCCTAATTTTAAATATGCTCTCAGGATCTTCCCAACCCAGGGACTGAACCTGTGTCTCTTACATCTCCTACACTGGCAAATGGGTTCTTTACCACTAGTGGAACCTGGGAAGCCCAATTTTAAATATGCTGTAATATTAATGAAATAACTTATATATAGTCAGATCCAAGAAGTACATTAAATACTAATTTTAATTAAGGTTTAGAGCTATTATTCTATTATTAGTTTTAAAATAAGAAATCAATAATACATATGCATAATATTTCACATCTTAATATAAAACATTTTGTCAATTTTCTGAAAGTTGATAAACTCAATTTCTGACCACTATAAGTGTATTTCCACTAAATTCAGGTAATTCAAGGTGTGCCATAACAAACAAGCATAAAAAATGAGACTCTGGACAGGAGGACCTGTACTGGAGTGGGTTGCCATTGCCTTCTCCAAAAGAATATATAGAACCATGCAAAACTCAGTAGAACAAAGGAACTAGGGGGGAAAACAGGAGTATTAGTAGGACTGGACCTACCCTTGGTGGGTGGGGGACTTGAAGCAGGGATCCAATCCCCACCGCAGGGCAACTGTCTGAGTCAGAGGAGAAACATTTAAGGCTGAGAGTCAAACAGCTGATCTGTGGCAGCCTAAATGGAATGAGAATCAGACAGTCCTTGCCGCAGCCATACATATGGTAAGCAGGAATGAGGGTGTCCTGGAAGTGGCAGCAGCTAGGGGCTGGAGTTTAGGGATTGTGGAGCAATCCCAGGGCGAGGGCTGCTGTTGACTGCAGCAAGACGGATCAAGGGGATGTGAGGGAGGAGATCATGGTGGGAAATGCCTGTGGAGCAAAGCCAGGCAGCCATCGAAGCAAGGCAATACTGCTGAGTCACGTGTAGAGGCTAAAGCCATCACCATAGCCTCTCCCTCTCCATAGGCCAGCATCAGCAGCTGAATAATAGAGAGGCTGGCCGATCAAACACATGACGCACTGAACCCCACCCAGGGTGATCCTTTAAGTGACTGAAGTACTGAACTATAAAGTAGGACCCCAGTCGGGGGGGCCCCTCTATGTGCCTGATGTGCCGAACGACAAAGACGGACCCCAGGCAAGGGATCCCGTTAAGTGCCTGAATGGGCAGAGCCACAGAGAAAGACTAGCCAAAGAGGCCTTCTGATTGCCAGCTACAAGAGGCTCGAAAAAAGACTCTGATAGGGACATAACTCCTGCCATGGAGGCAGTTTGTGTCCCTGAACACTTGGCTCTGCCAGGGTCCCTGCAAGCCAAGCAGCTGTACCACCTTCATGCTCAACTCTCACTGGAGCAGAGCTGCCACTGGCAAAAAAAAAAAAAGTCTTGTGTTTATGCGCTCAGGGTCGCTTTGGTCCTGTCTGACTCTTTGCGACTCTGTAGACTGTGGCCTGCCAGGCTTCTCTGTCAGAGAAGGAGTTCTCCAGGCAAGAATACTGGAGCATACTGGCAAACACTGGGTGCCATACCCTTCTAGAGCATGGTATTTCCTGCTGCCCTAGCTGCCAACGCCCCTGAGTACCTGGTGCTGCCAGAACCTCTGTGACTCAAGCAGCTGCACCACTTCCACACCTGGCCCTCACAGGGGCAAACCCAAGCCCTCCAGGGCAGCCTCAGGAGCTAAACCCCAGTGGACAACCCACATATAGAGGTGGAAATAAAACCACAATTGAAACCCAGGGGCAGTATGGCTAAGGAAGAAGACCCAAAACCTTCCCACCAGCTATACAAGCTACAGATTAAATCCACACGATCAACTAAGCAGACTCTGTGTCTATGGAATATATAAAAGGCCACTGAGAGCTCCCACAAAAGAAAACGCACTAGCTGTGATAGCTGTGGACGTTGGAGGCAGAACACACAGGAGTAGGACCAGATTAGAATCTGAACAGCCCCGACAGCGGGTCCAAAGATCAGTACACTATTGGAGGGCATCCTAGGGAGGTAAAGTGGACGGTGATTCCCAGCGTGGGAAAGGACTCTGACAGTAGAGAATGAAAAAAACATTTATTATTCTTATTTTTTTACTTGTTCTGTAGATTCTTTTGGATTTTTTTTTTCATTTTTTCCCCTTCCCCCCGCCCCCCCACCCCACCCTGGTCTGTTGTGGTTGTCGATTTTATTGGCACTAAGAAATCCAATTAAACTTTTGAGCTTTTTCTTTTTTCTCACTCACATTTTTTATTGTTGTCATAAACTTCTGCCTCTACATTAGGCTTTTGCAGTTGTATGGAGTTTTCCTTTTTTTCATTTTAATTTTTAAAATCTATTTTTATTTTTTCCAAATTTATTCCTTTCTTTGCTTTTCCTACTGTTCTTTTCCCCTTGTAGTTAATCTTTAATGTATATAAATCCTCTTCATCTAACTCTATTTAACTTAGCATATCTGTTCTTTCTTTCTTTCCTTTCCTCTCAACATTATTTGTTAGTTTTGTTTTCATTGCTTTATTCCCTACTTGGCACCTTGCTTTACTTTTGTTTTCCAGTTTGTGCTTAAGTTAGTTTTGTTCTTAACTGGTAAATATAATTTTTTATTTCCTTTGTTCGCCAGATCAATCTACTGTACTGTATTTTTGTTGGACTGTTTTCACTTTGCCCATGGGTGTATATGTGTATATTCCATTATTTTAATTATCACTTGCCTGATTTTGTAACTGCGATTTGTCTGGGGTTCATCTTTGGTTTCTCATTTTTGGATATTTGTTTTACTCTCCCTTAATGCCATAACAAACCACTTGTGGAATCTTTGTTCCTGACCAGAGATCAAACCGTGAGCCATTGGGAGTGGGAGCACTGACTCCAAGACCCCAGACAACCAGAGAACTAACCCTAGGGAGTATCAAATCATGAGAACTCACACAAAGGAAACCACTTGAATACAAGACCCTGCATCACTCAACCACCAGTAGCACCCTGTGCAGGCGCCTCATCTAAACAACAAACAAAACAAAAATACAAATCCAATCATCAGCAGATAGGAGTACCACCTCATACAGTCTTGCCCATCAGAGGAAAAACAAACAAACAAAAACTCAGCACAAATATCACCCTATACGAAGCTCACACAAACCACTGGACCAACCTGAGGAAGGCAGAAACCAAAAGGAAGAAAGAACTCAATCTTCTTCAAGGAAAGCCTAGGAAAAAGAGACCTCAAACACAATAACTTAAAAAAAATGAAAAGGCAGTGAAATACTGCACAAATAAAGGAACAAACTAAAAAAACAGAAGTCCAAATAAATGAAGAGGAAATAGGAAAATTACCTGAAAAATAATCAGAATAATAACAGCAAAGATGATCAAAAACCTTGAAAACAAAATGGAGAAAATGCAAGAATCAATTAACAGAGACCTAGAAGAATTAAACACTAAGCATACAGAGACAAACAATACAATTACTGAAGCTAAAAATACTTTAGAAGGAATCAATAGCAGAAAATCTGAAGCAGAAGAACAAATCAGTGAGCTGGAAGATAAAATGGTGAAAATAACTTCGGAAGAGCAGAATAGAGTAAAAAGAATGAAAAGAGCTAAGGACAGTCTCACAGACCTCTGGAACCATAGCAAATGCACCAACATACGAATTATACAAGTCTCAGAAGAAGAAGAGAAAAAGAAAGGGTATGAGAAAATTTTTGAAGAGATTATACTTGAAAATTGCCCCAACATGGAAAAGGAAATAGTCAATCAAGTCCAAGAGGCACAAAGAGTCCCATACAGGATAAACCCAAGGAGAAACAGGCCAAGAAACATACTAATCAAACTAACAAAGACTAAACACAAAGAAAGAGTATTAAAAACAGCAAAGGAGAAGCAACAAGTAACATACAAGGGAAACCCCATATGCTTAACAGCTGATCTTTCAGCAGAAACTCTGCAGGCCAGAAGAGAATGGCAGGATATATTTAAAGTATTGAAAGGGAAAAATCTACAACCAAGATTACTGTACCTGGCAAGGGTCTCATTCAAAATTGATGGAGAAATAAAAAGCTTTTCAGACAAGCAAAAGTTAAGACAATTCAGTACCACCAAACTGGCTTCACAACAAATGTTAAACGGACTTATATAGTCAAGAAATACAACAGAAGAAAAAAGGTCTACAAAATCAACCCCAAACAATTAGAAAATGGCAACAGGAACATATATGTCAATAATTACTTTAAATGTAAATGGATTAAATGCTCTGACCAAAAGACACAGACTGGCTGAATGGATACAAAAACAAGATGCAATATATGCTGTCTACAAGAAACCAACTTCAGACCTCAAGACACATACAAACTGAAAGTGACAGGATGGAAAATTAGATTCCATGCAAATGGGAAGCAAAAGAAAGCTGGAGCAGTAATCCTCATATCAGACAAAATAGGCCTTAAAATAAAGATTACAAGAAATAAGGAAGGACACTGCATAATGATCAAGGGATCAATCCAAGAGGAAGACATAACAATTGTAAATATCTATGCACCCAACATAGGAGCACCTCAATACATAAGACAGACCTAACAGACGTGAAAGGAGAAATTGACAGTAACACAGTAATAATAGGACATTTTAACACCCCACTCACACCAATGGACAGATCATCAAAACAGAAAATTACTAAGGAAACACAAGTCTTAAATGATACATTAGATCAGATGGATCTCATTGATATCTTCAGGACATTCCATCCAAATGCAGAATACACCTTCCTCTCAAGGGCACATGGAACATTCTCCAGGATAGACTACATCCTGGCTCACAAATCAAAGCTCAGTAAATTTAAGAAAACTGAAATTGTATCAAGCATTTTCTCTGACCACAATGCTATGAAACTAGATATCAATTACAAGACAAAAACTGTAAGAAACCCAAACACGTAGAGATTAAATAACACGTTTCTAAATAACTAACAGGTTACTGAAGAAATCGAAATGGAAATAAAAAGATTTCTAGAAACAAATGACAATGAATACAGGACAACTCAAAACCTATGGGATGCAGCAAAAGCAGTTCTAAGAGGGAAGTTTATAGCAATACAATCCTACCTCAAGAAACAAGAAAAACATCGAAGAGGCAACCTAACTTTACAGCTAAAGCAACTGGAAAAAGAAGAAAAAGTCCCAAAATTAGAAGGAAGAAATCATAAAGAACAAGCAGAAATAAATGAAAAAGAAATGGAAAGAAAAAATAGTAAAGAGTAATAAAACTAAAAGCTGGCTGTTTGAGAGGATAAACAAAATTGGCAAACCCTTAGCCAGACTCATCAAGAAAGAAAGAGAGAAGAATCAAATCAACAAAATTAAAAATGAAAAATGAGAGGTTACAATAGACAATGAAGAAATACAAAGGACTAAAAGAGACTACTATGAACAACTATATGGCAATAAAATGTATAACCTAGAAGAAATGGACACATTCTTAGAAAAGTTCAATCTTCTAAGACTGAACCAGGAAGAAATAGAAATTATGAGCAACCCAATTATAAGCACTGAAATTGAAGCTGTGATCCAAAATCTCCCAAAAATCAAAAGCCCAGGACCAGATGGCTTCACAGGAGAATTCTATCAAACATTTAGAGAAGAGCTAATGCCTATCCTTCTAAAACTCTTTCAAAAAATGGCAGACCAATACAATATTGTAAAGTAACTAGCCTCCAATTAAAATAAATAAATTTATAATAAAAAAATGGCAGAGGAAGGATCACTTCCCAATGCATTCTATGAGGCCACCATCACCCTGATACCAAAACCAGACAAAGACAACACACAAACAGAAAACTAAAGGCCAATATCACTGATGAACATAGATGCAAAAATTCTCAATAAAATTTTAGCAAACAATTCAGCAACACATCAAAAAGCTCATACACCATGATCAAGTTGGGTTTATTCCAGGGATCCAAGGATTCAATATATGGAAATCAATCAATGTGATGCACCATATTAACAAATTGAAAGATAAAAACCATATAATCATCTCAATAGATGCAGAAAAAGCCTTTGACAAAATTCACCAACAATTTATGATTAAAACTCTTCAAAAAATGGGCATAGAAGGAACCTAACTCAACATAGTAAAGACCATATATAATAAGCCTACAGCAAACATTATTCGCAATGGTGAAAAACTGAAAGCATTCCCCCTAAGATCAGGAACAAGACAAGGGTGTCCACATTCACCACTATTATTTAACATAGTTTTGGAAGTTCCAGTTTCAGCAATCAGAGAAGAAAAAGAAATAAAAGGATTTGAGATCAAAAAAGAAGTAAAGCTCTCACTGTTTGCAGATGACATCACTTGCATTTCTATATACTAACAAGGAAAAATCAGAAAGAGAAATTAAGGAATCAATTCCATTCACCACTGCAACAAAAAAGAATTAAATATCTAGGAATAGACTTACCTAAGGAGACAAAAGAACTGTACACAGAAAATTATAAGATACTAATGAAAGAAATTAAAGATGACGTAAACAGATGGAGAGATATTCCATGATCCTGGTTAGGAAGAATCAATATTGCGAAAATAACCAAATATACTATCAAAATATACTACCAAATGCAATCTACAAATGTAATGCAATCCCTATCAAATTACCAGTGGCATTTTTCACAGAACTAGAACAAAAAAATTTCACAATTCATATGGAAATACAAAAGACCCCAAATAGCCAAAGCAGTCCTGAGAAAGAATGAAGCTGGAAGAATCAAGCTTCCTGATTTCAGGTTATACTACAAAGCTACAGTCATCAAGACAGTATGGTACTGGCACAAACACAGAAATATAGACCAATGGAACAAGATAGAAAGCCCAGAAATAAACCCATACATCTATGGGCACCTTACTCTTGAAAATGGAGGCAAAACTATACAATGGGGCAAAGACAGCCTCTTCAATAAATGGTGCTGGGAAAAATGGAAAGCTACATGTAAAAGAATGAAATTAGAATACTTCCTAACACCATACACAAAGATAAACTCAAAATGGATCAAAGACCTAAATGTAAGATCAGAAATTATAAAACTCTTAGAGGAAAACATAGGCAGAACACTCGATGACATAAATCAAAGCAACATCCTCTATGACCCACCTCCTAGAGTAACGAAAATAAAAACAAAAGTAAAGAAGTAGAACCTGATTAAACTTAAAAGTGTTTACACAGCAAAGGAAACTATAAGCAAGGTGAAAAGACAACCCTCAAAGTGGGAGAAAATAATAGCAAATGAAACAACTGACAAAGGATTAATTCCCAAAATATACAAGCAGCTCATACAACTCAATACCAGGAAAACAAACAACCCAATCAAAAAGTGGGAAAAAGACCTAAACACACAATTCTCCAAAGAAGACATACAGATGGCTCACAAACACATGAAAAGATGCTCAACATTGTTCATTATTGAAGAAATGCAAATCAAAACTACAATGAGATATCACTTTACACCAGTCAGAATGGCTGTTATCAAAAAGTCTACAAACAATAAATGCTGGAAAGGGTGTGGAGAAAAGGGAACACTCTTGCACTGTTGGTGGGAATGTAAATTGATACAGCCACTATGGAAGACAGTATGGAGATTCCTTAAAAAACTAGGAAGAAAATCACCATATAACCCAGGATCCCACTCCTAGGCATATACCCTGAGGAAACCAAAACTGAAAGAGACATATGTATCCTATTGTTCATTGCAGCACTATTTACAATAGCTAGACCATGGAAGCAACCTAGATGTCTGTGGACAGATGAATAGATAAAGAAGTTGTGGTATATACACACAATGGAATATTATTCAGCCATAAAAAGGAATGCATTTGAGTCAGTACTAATGAGGTGGATGAACCTAGAACCTATTACACAGAGTGAAGTGAGTCAGAAAGAGAAATATATATACCATATTCTAACACATATATATGGAATCTAAAAAAATGGAACCAAAGAATTTATTTACAGGGCAACAGTGGAGAAACAGACATAGAGAATTGACTTATGGACTTATTGACTTATGGGAGGAGAGGGTGCGATGGAAGAGTAACATGGAAACTTACATACCATATGTAAAATAGATAGCCAACAGGAATTTGCTGTATGGCTCAGGAAACTCAAACAGGGGCTCTAGAGAGGTGGAATGGGGAGGGTGATGGGAAGGAGCTTCAAAAGGGAGGGGATATATGTATCCCTATGGCTGATTCATGTTGAGGTTTGACAGGAGACAGCAAAATTCTGTAAAGCAATTATTCTTCAACAAAAAAATAAATTAATTTTAAAAATAAATAAAAATTTAAAAGCAACTTTCTAGACCCCGAGACAATTTAGAAGACAATGCCTTTCCCCAGTATTAGAAATGTAAGGCATTTTAAAGTTGAATATGCATCTTCCAGAGAGTTTGGTTTCTGTTGAGCATGATTGTATGGAAAAATCAAACCCCAAATAAATAAGAGAAGAAACTGGAAAAAAAAAAAAAATGAGACTCTGGTAAACAGACTTTGGTAAGCAATCCAAATGCTTACCCAGCCAGCTTCACTTCACACTGGCCACAGAAATAAACCAACCAAGGTTCTCAATAGCTGAGACTTTGGGAAAGAAACAAACAAGCCATGGCCCTCCCTAAGGAAAAGATTCCCTAAGGGATAGACTCTGGGAAAGAAAGGAACAAGCCAGCTCCCTCCTTGGAGTTGGCTAAAGGAGGTTATTCAAGAATCCTCCTTAGATGACACAGGGTCATCTAAGTCTTTATATCTTGTTATCCACATATGTTATCCACATATGCTAATTATCTCTGATCACTTCCTGGTTTCAGTTCTTGAGCCCTGAGTATGAGGAAGAGTTAACTGAGTTAGAGTCCACACACAGAACCCCTGGCTAATTGCTAAGATCATTGTTTGGACCATCCAAGAAAGAGGAGTATTGTAGGATGGTAACCCAGGTTATCTTCATTCTCAAATGGCCTCAAAGGCTGAGCAACCACACTGAATTCTATGGCCCAATTCTTGGGTCTAGAAATTCTGGGAAAGATAGGACCAAACCAAGGTTCTCTACTGAAGCAGTTAAGGGCAACTGTTCCAGGAGAAAGGTAAGATTGTAATCAAGTCCCCCATATTCACAGCAAATCACGAGTCCTTGGCTATCTCTGATCACCTCCAGGCCATAGTATTCTGGCCTCAAAACTAGGGGAGAAAAGAACCAAAGTATGAATCCTCATGTACTTTTACTGGGAGTCAAAACTGGTGCAATCCTTTTGAAAATCAACTTTCCATTATCTTTTAATTATCTCTTAAAGTTATCTTTTAAGGTTAAAAAAGCAATGACATCACTTTGCCAACAAAGATCCATATAGTCAAAATTATGGTTTTTCTAGTAGTCATGTACAGATGTGAGAGTTGGACCATAAAGAAGGCTGAGCACAGAAGAATTTATGCTTTTGAACTGTGGTATTGGAGAAGACTCTTGAGAGTCCCTTGGACAGCAAGGAGATCAAACCAGTCAATCTCAAAGGAAATCAACCCTGAATATTCATTGGAAGGACTGACGCTGAAGCTGAATTTCCAATACTTTGGCCACCTGATGCAAAGAGCGAACTCATTAGAAAAGACCCTGATGCTGGGAAAGATTGAGGGCAGGAGGAGAAGGGGGAAAAAGATGAGATGGTTAGATAGCATCACCAACTCAATGGACAGGAGTTTGAGCAAACTGTGGGAGATAATGAAGGACAGGGAAGCCTGGCTTGCTCTAGTCCATGGGGTTACAAAGAGTCAGACATGACTGAGTGACTGAAGAACAACAACAAAGTAAAGTTGAAGATATGCATAAACTATTACTAGCAAATCCCTCTCCCAGATATGTATCTCAAGCACATGTGGAACAGGAGCAGTACTATTCACAATAGCCAAAAACTGAAAGCAATCCAAATGTTCATAAGTAGTAGAATGTACAAGTAGGTGTGCATGTGGAAACGTGTCTGTATACACATGTGAAGAAATGATTACCATAAAAGGCAAGTCAGGATAAATGGTTACCTCTGAGAGAGAACCATTACCTCTGGGAGAGAATTTAGGCTTCTAGATAACTTGCAATGTTCTATATTTGGTGTTGGAAGGTTCTTTTATGGGTGTTTACTTAATAATTACTCATTTCAGTGTACTTTTACACTTTATGCAACTTTTTGTATTTTTATTATATTACACAATTTGAAAAACATTAAAAAAAAAGAATCCAGGGCCTTCATATAGAACTCCTTTAAAGCATCCCCTAAGAGCATGTGTTCTTCATCTCATAAGGGATGATATAAAAAGCATCCACCCCTTTGTGAAAGCTATAGGCACTGGTTATCCACATTCATTTATAATAGAATTCTTAGAACGGGAAGCCCGGGCAGGCTACGGTCCTACCAGCAGTGCCATTTCCCTGAAAGTCGCTAAGGACAGTTGTTCAAGTCCCTCCAAGCACAGGAATCAGTGAACAGAATGCTATCTTCCCTTACATTCAAGATTTTACCACCAGTTTTTTCCTAGTCCTGGTTTTTGGCAAAAAAAAAAAAAAAAAAAAAAAAGTTTGTGAAGCAAAGACAAAGTTGAAACAAGGCCAGGACCACCCAAGGGATCTGGTGCAAAGCTGCTTCCATCCTCCTCCCTTCTGTAAAAATCTCCATTCCTATCAAAGGATTGTCCAACCAATGTCATATCCAATGTCCAATCAATGTCATACCATGTGCTTCTCAGCCACACTCACCCCTTCTTCTACAAAATAGAGCATCTTTCTCACCTTCCTCTCCACTCTTAAACCCTGTATCTTTCCCTGTCTTTGATGATCCCATGGCTAGCTTGTTCATCCCCCAGTTTCACAGTTCCTTGACCTCCTCCACTCCAATTCACCCACCCACAGAACCTTCTCATCATTCAGAACTACTTTTCCTCTGAAATCTTAAACTCCAATATCCTACTATGACCACAATTTCTTATTCACAATTCTACCTTTTAAACATCCACTCTTTGAGCTTTGAAGTCACCATACAGCTTCACTGACAGCCACCCACCTATCTTCCCAGCTTCTCTACAGAATCCTACTGAGAATACACTCTTTCCTGGTGAGACTAGATCCCATGGTCTATAACCTGAACAAACCTCATCAGTAACCTCAACAACCCACTTAGCCCTTCAAACCTCCCACCACTCAAAATCATCATCACACATTCACAAATCTAAAATCAAATTCAATGTTTGCCTTCCTTGCTCCCACTTCTTGGCAGCTGAATACACCTGGAAAAAAAGGACAAGACTAAAATCACTTTATTTCCAGCTCAGATATGCATTTATTACTTACTGCCCATCAATCTTCTCCCATTCCCCAGAGAAGGGTGCAACCTTACTCCTCCTTCCTCTGGCCCCTGTTCATCCCCTCGCACACTCCAGAAAGCCCTTACTACCTTATCACAGAGAATGTACCAGGGCAAGAAAGAAACTCTCAATCTCTTGCCTCTCCACAACCTCACAAACAAGCCTTTCTGACCCTCTTTAACTCTGATATTAGAAGTGATGCCCCTTCTCTTGCTCATGGCCAGTTCTTCCACATATTCACTATACCATACCTTTTCCACACCTGTTTCTCCAGTTACCCCATTTCTCTCCTCTATTCTCAACAACCTCTTTGACTTTATTAGCTCCTCCACTACAGAACATATAAACATGCTCAAATTTCTCATCCTAAAAATATACATATACCACTTGTTATCTATTCTACTTTTCATAGACAACAGTCTACATTCACTTCATCAACACCTTTGCCAACTACATTACTGATCCTCTCTGCCTTCACCAACACAGATCCATACACACTCACTGCCCTGGCTTCCCCTAAATCCTTAACCTAACAGAACCGTCTCAAGTCTGTATCTTATATATCCATGTAGATGAATTTCACATTATATACTTTTAAAAGTTTAAGACAGTAGTTTTAAAAGAGAAGTGCAATACACGTTTTTTAGTATACAGCAATGCCCGGCACAGAGAAACATATAAAAGGAGATAAGCATCTTCAATCATCATTTCACTCTCCCAGAGATAACTGTTAAAGCGACATACTAACCTCCAGGAGAAGCCAACAAAAAAAATCACCTCACTCCCTCCCTCTCCATACCCTTAAATCCCAAGGAGAGGAGGAAGAGGAATTCTCAAGATTACTTAAGGATACACAATTGGGCCTCAGTGCCAACTGGTGGAGCTTTGAAGAGGAAAAGCACAATAAGCCAAAGTTTTGGTGTGGCCTGTTAAATAAAAAATCATTCTAATACTTGTTAAAATGGTAAGAAAGACTTTATTAAAGACTACTGTGATAGGTGTCAAGACTACTGCAATACAGGGGAGAGATTGGACTCAACTATGAATACAGTTAAAGACAGCTGGGGATCTACAGGCATGGAGCTATAGAAAATTACTAAAAGGAGACATCAAAACTAAGTTGATCTTTGCTAAACTGACTTGGGATTCTCACTGAAGGCAGATCAGAGTGCTAAAATATCAAGCAAGGGTGGGGGCACTCTTGCTAAATTGACTTGGCAGGATTCTTTCTAAAACTGAGCTAAGTAGGCCAAGACAATGCCCAAGGATAAAGTTTAGTTGAAAAAAGGGCTCAAAGGAGCATGACTAATGTTAGGTCAAGGAGAATCTTTATTGTGGTTTCCCTCCCCTCCGCCTTCCATGGGAAATGCTTCTCCAAGGAAATATTCTAAAGTCTAGATCCATGGCAATGAGACAGCCCCTGGATATACATCCACATACAGAATTATAAACACATAACACTACATCCATGTGTGTAAGCACAGATCTATTTTAATATATTATTCTATATGTGTGTGTTGTATGTGGGACACTCGTGTGTATGTACATACATTATATATTAAACACTTTATATATACCTGCTGCATATAGTTCTATGTGTAATATATATAATCTATTGTGTGTATATACTCTATAGTATATATGTTATAACCTATTGCAATGCGCACACACACACACTTCTCCCACATGCTACACACATACCTGAGGTTCACTGTAACATGACATTCTTTCTCCTCTGTTTCTCCTCCTTATTATTCTCCTACTGCCCCATTCCTCCCCACCCAGCCAGTGCATCATCAGTACATCACAGGGGTGATTATATATCTCATCTGCTTTAGACAATTTCATTACTTCTCCTTCATAGCCTTCAGAGTCAAATCTCAGTTCTCTGACCTGACTTTGGGGGCTCTCAACATCCTGGACCCCATCCAGGTCTCCAATTTTGTCTCTCTTCCCCTACATAAAACTTATGTTTCAGTTATGACCAACTATATACATACCTTTCCTTAAATACATCAAGATCCCTCTGCCTCTTTCAGTTTCCTCTGACTGAAACCCTTCATAGCTCCTCTACCTTCATACTTCTTCTATTCATCCAATATCAAACATTAAAATTCTGAAAGAGATGGGAATACCAGACCACCTGATCTGCCTCTTGAGAAATTTGTATGCAGGTCAGGAAGCAACAGTTAGAACTGGACATGGAACAACAGACTGGTTCCAAATAGGAAAAGGAGTACGTCAAGGCTGTATATTGTCACCCTGCTTATTTAACTTATATGCAGAGTACATCATGAGAAACGCTGGACTGAAACAAACACAAGCTGGAATCCAGATTGCCGGGAGAAATATCAATAACCTCAGAAATGCAGATGACACCACCCTTATGGCAGAAAGTGAAGAGGAACTGAAAAGCCTCTTGATGAAAGTGAAAGAGGAGAGTGAAAAAGTTGGCTTAAAGCTCAACATTCAGAAAATGAAGATCATGGCATCCGGTCCCATCACTTCATGGGAAATAGATGGGGAAACAGTGCAAACAGTGTCAGACTTTATTTTTCTGGGCTCCAAAATCACTACAGATGGTGACTGCAGCCATGAAATTAAAAGACGCTTACTCCTTGGAAGGAAAGTTATGACCAACCTAGACAGCATATTCAAAAGCAGAGACATTACTTTGCCAACAAAGGTTCGTCTAGTCAAGGCTATGGTTTTTCCTGTGGTCATGTATGGATGTGAGAGTTGGACTGCGAAGAAGGCTGAGCACCAAAGAATTGATGCTTTTGAACTGTGGTGTTGGAGAAGACTCTTGAGAGTCCCTTGGACTGCAAGGAGATCCAACCAGTCCATTCTGAAGGAGATCAGCCCTGGGATTTCTTTGGAAGGAATGATGCTAAAGCTGAAACTCCAGTACTTCGGCCACCTCATGCGAAGAGTTGACTCATTGGAAAAGACTCTGATTCTGGGAGGGATTGGGGGCAGGAGGAGAAGGGGATGACAGAGGATGAGATGGCTGGATGGCATCACTGACTCGATGGACACGAGTCTCAGTGAACTTTGGGAGTTGGTGATGGACAGGGAGGCCTGGCGTGCTGCGATTCATGGGGTCACAAAGAGTCGGACATGACTGAGCGACTGATCTGATCTGATCTGATCTCCTCTTTCCAAGGCATTTTCAAATGCCCATTCTGTGCTGCCACAGACTGTCAATCCCACTTGCCTATGCCCACCAGAGTACTGATCATACTCTTTAGTCACTGACTGTTTATTCATATTACCACTATAATGAACCTTCATCAAGGACAAGAAACTAGTCAGATTTACCTTCACATCTCCTATACCAAACATAACACCATATATATCGTTGTAAGTGAATTTTTGCTGAATGAATGAAAAACTACATAAATAAAGCCATTCAAATGTATTCAAAATAGAGAGGAAAAGAGCACATGACAAAAAAAATCTCCTGAGCATTCACATCTTGTTTTCTAAGTACCAATCCTTACTGAAAGAATACACGATTCCTTGCAAAATGACTGATTCCAGCACTGGGGCAGACAGTGTACATGATGAGCCTAAAATGTATCAGAGAGCAATGAAGTCAAGATCTAATGAATTCTTGTCAAATGATACAGGAAAAATGAAAACTACTTCTAATTTCTAAAATGGCACAATTTGTTTGATCCCTCTGAGCATCTCTGGCGGGTGTGGGGTATGATTCTAAACGTGATTTTGCCTCCCTACTGCCTTGTTGGGGTTTTTCCTTTGCCCTTGGACGTGGAGTATCTTTTTTGGTGGGATCCAACATTCTCCTGTCAATGGTTGTTCAGAGTGAGTTGCAGTTTTAGAGTTCTCACGGGAGAAGAGGAACGCACATCCTTCAACTCCACCATCTTGAATAATCCCCATTAAACCCATACTCCCCCTTTGGGCGAATTTAATTCAGGAGACCACTGTATCTACTACTGTGGGCAAGAATCCCTTAGAAGAAATGGACTAGCCCTCATATTCAACAAAGGAGTCCAAAATGCAGTATTTGGGTACAATGTTAAAAACGACAGAGTGATCTCTGTTGGTTTCCAAGGCAAAACATTCAATACCACAGTAATACAAGTCTATGCCCCAACCACTAATGCCGAATAAGCTGAAATTGAAAGGTTCTATGATGAGCTACAAGACCTTCTAGAACTAACACCAAAAAAAAGATGCCCTTTTCATCATAGGAGACTGGAATGCAAAACTAGGAAGTCAAGAGATACCTAGAGTAACAGGCAAGTTTGGCCTTGGAGTACAAAATGAAGCAGGCAAAACTGATGTGCAGATAGCACCACCCTTATGGCAGAAAGCAAAGAACTGAACAGCCTCTTGATGAAAGTGAAAGAGGAGAGTGAAAAAGTTGGCTTAAAACTCAACATTCAGAAAACTAAGTTCATGGCATCTGGTCTCATCATTTCATGGCAAATAGATGGGTAAACAATGAAAACAGTGAGAGACTTTATTTTGGGGGCTCAAAAATCACTGCAGATGTGAACTGCACTGCAGACTGCAACAATGAAATTAAAAGACACTTGCTGCTTGGAAGAAAAGCTATGACCAACCTAGATAGCATATTAAAAAGCAGAGACATTACTCTGCCAAGAAAGGTCTGTGTAGTCAAAGCTATGGTTTTTCCAGTAGTCATGTATGGCTGTGAGAGATGGACTATAAAGAAAGCTGAACACCAAAGAATTGATGCTTTTGAGCTGGGGTGTTGGAGAATACTCTTCAGAGTCCCTTGGACCACAAGGAGATCCAACCAGTCAATCCTAAAGGAAATCAGTCCTAAGTGTTCATTGGCAGGACTGATACTGAAGCTGAAACTACAATACTTTGGCCACCTGATGTGAAGAACTGACTCACTGGAAAAGACCCTGATGCTGGGAAAGACTGAAGGCAGGAGAAGAAGGGGACGACAGAGGATGAGATGGTTGGATGGCATCACCAGTTCGACATACATTGAGTTTGAGCAGGCTCCGGGAGTTGGTGATGTACCAGGAAGCCTGGTGTGCTGCAGTTCATGGCGTCACAAAGTGTCAGACATGAATGAGTGACTGAATGGAACTGAACTGATGGGTTTAATAAATACACACTAATATACATATAAAATAGATAAGTAACAAGGATTTACTGTATAGCATAGGCACTATATTCAATATCTTATAATAATCTCTAATGGAAAATAATCAGAACAAATATATGTCTGTAACTGAATCACTTTGCTGTAGACCTGAAACTAACACAGCATTGTAAACCAACTATACCTCAGTGAAAAATTTTAATCACAATGGATACACATTAAATACATAAAAATCCATGAATTCTTAATAATATTAAGCAATGAAGGTCTCTAGGAAATCAATTCTGAAAACTGATATATGAAAAAAAGCATTTATCCTTTGTTTTAAATGTTAACAGTTTTTAACTGAACTACAGTTAATTTATAATGTTGTGTTAGTTCCAAGTGTATGGTAAAGTGACTCAGTTATATACACATATGTGTATGTATATATAGCTTTTCACATTCTTTTCCATTATAAGTTATTATGAGATATTGAGCACAGTTCCCTGTACTACACAATAGGATCTTGCTGTTTATCTGTTTTATAAATAGTAGTGTATATTTTAATCCCAAACTTCTAATTTATCTCTTGCTCCCCTAATCCTACTATCCCATTTGGTAAACGTCAGTTTGTTTTCTATGTCTGTGAGTCTATTTCTGTTCATAAATCCTGAGTTTCTTTTAATTAAACATAAATTAGAACAAAAAAACATATCTGGCAAGGAAAAGTTCTCCTTTATAAAATAATCCCAGCTAGTAAATGCAGAATAACTGGCAGAATTCTACCACTACTTTACAACCACTATTGAAATACTGAATTTAGACAGTTATCTCCAGTGGCTCCGAAAATCAACGGGAGAAAGGTTGGGAGGAAATGCTACAATGGAGGGATCAGGCTGAGATCACCTGAAAACACAAATCAACCCCAACATCAGTTAAAAAGATAAAATCACCCATGAGGTAATGCAATAAAAAGTGCATTACACTGCCTGAGATGATTCTTACCTTTAAAAAATAATTAAACTGAAGCTAATCAAGCCTCTAGCTCTAAATTCCAGTGAAGAGGAAATATGGGAAGGAGAAAACAATAAAAACCACATCAAAGAAGCAATCATCTAAATCCATTTGTCAATCAGACAAATGACTTAGTTTCTCCAATAAATCAACAGTCTTTAAAACTGGCAGGGCATGGGGGTGGGGGCTTTAGAGGATTTACAGGAAAAGAGACTCAAGAGAAAAACAGCCAGTAGCAATAAATGGTCTTTTTTGGATATAGATTTAACAAAGCTACTGTAAATAGACATTTTTCAGACAATCATGGAAATCCGAATATGAACTGAGTATTAGATAATATAAAGTTTTACTGTTAATCTTATTAAGTATAACAGCCTCAGTTCAGTTCAGTCACTCAGTCGTGTCCGACTCTTTGTGACCCCATGAATCGTAGCACGCCAGGCCTCCCTGTCTATCACCAACTCCCGGGGTTCACTCAGACTCACGTCCATCGAGTCAGTGATGCCATCCACGCATCTCATCCTGTCGTCCCCTTGTGGTTCCTTATTTAACACACCTATGACTTAAGGATCCATAATGAGTTATTTATCTGTCCAATGACATAGTGGCTGAGTGCCATTTTCTCAAATACCCCAGTGAGAAAAGTGGGTGAGGAGAAAAAATAAAATGAAATTGGTTAAACAGTATTAATTGTTGAAGCTTGGGAAAGGATTTATGCATGGTTATGTGTGGTGCGTGTGCTTACTACTTTCTTCTTTAAAACCATTTGAAAATTTCAGGAATAAAAGAAAAAAAAAACAGAAGCCAACGTGAAGAAGTTTCATATGGCTACTTCCAAACCAGACAGTTTGAGCAACAGAAGAAGTAATGACTTGAAAAGTACTAAATATATAACAAGTTCAATAAAATATAGAAAATAACAATAAAATCTTAAGAAATATAAAAACACATTAGGTTGGATAACAGTTTTAAATAAAAGACTGTTTGAAAAAAATCTGAAAATGCAGTAGGTAGGTATATGATATTAGGGAATTACTGTTAAGTTTTCTTAGTAAGATAATGACAATTAAATTATTTACAAAGTGTTCCTAATATTAGGAGATGAACAATGAGATATTTATGGGGAAAGTATCAAATTGACCTATTAAAGTGGTATCTGAATCAAAATGCCAAGGATTTTTGTGAAAACTGACAAGCTGATTCTAAAATGTGTGCATGCTAAGTCACTTCTGGCGTGTCCAACTCTTGGCAACCCTAGAGACTGCAGCCCTTCAGTCTCCTCTGTCCATGGGATTCTCCAGGCATGAATACTGAAGTGGGTTGCCATTCCCTCCTCCACTGGATGTTCCTGATGGATCAAACCCACATCTCTTAAGTCTTCTGCATTGGCAAGCAGGTTCTTTACAACTAGTGCCACATGGGAAGCCCTCTAAAAAATATATACGGGTGAAAATGAGTATAATAACCAAATCAATCTATAGATTCAATGCAATCCCTATCAAGCTACCAATGGTATTTTTCACAGAAGTAGAACAAATAATTTCACAATTTGTATGGAAATACAAAAAACCTCAAAAGGCCAAAGCAATCTTGAGAAAAGAATGGAACTGGAGGAATCGACCTGCCTGAATTCAGACTATACTACAAAGCTACAGTCATCATGACAGTATGGTACTGGCACAAAGACAGAACTATAGATCAATGGAACAAAATAGAAAGCCCAGAGATAAATCCACGCACCTATGGACACCTCATCTTTGACAAAGGAGGCAAAAATACACAATGGAGAAAAGACAATCTCTTTAACAAGTGGTGCTGGGAAAACTGGTTAACCACCTGTAAAAGAATGAAACTAGAACACTTTCTAACACCATACACAAAAATAAACTCAAAATGGATTAAAGATCTAAACATAAGACCAGAAACTATAAAACTCCTAGAGGAAAACATAGGCAAAACATTCTACGACACAAATCACAGCAGGATCCTCTATGACCCACCTCCTAGAGGAATGGAAAAAAAAGCAAAAATAAACAAATGGGACCTAACTAAACTTAAAAGCTTTTGCACAACGAAGGAAACTATAAGCAAGGTGAAAAGACAGCCTTCAGAATGGGAGAAAATAATAGCAAATGAAGCAGTTGACAAACGATTAATCTCAAAAATATACAAGCAACTCATGCAGCTCAATACCAGAAAAATAAATGACCCAATCAAAAAATGGGCCAAAGAACTAAACAGACATTTCTCCAAAGAAGACATACAGATGGCTAACAAACACATGAAAAGATGCTCAACATCACTCATTATCAGAGAAATGCAAATCAAAATCACAATGAGGTACCATCTCATGCTGGTCAGAATGGCTGCTATGAAAAAGTCTACAAACAATAAATGCTGAAAAGGGTGTGGAGAAAAGGGAACCCTCCTACATTGTTGGTGGGCATGCACACTAGTAGAGCCACTATGGAGAACAGTGTGGAGATTCCTTAAAAAACTGGAACTAGAACTGCCTTATGATCCAGCAATCCCACTGCTGGGCATACACACCAGGGAAACCAGAAGGGAAAGAGACACGAGTACCCCAATGTTCATGACAGCACTGTTTACAATAGCCAGGACATGGAAGCAACCTAGATGTCCATCCAGAGATGAATGGATAAGAAAGCTGTGGTACATACACACAATACAATATTACTCAGCTATTAAAAAGAATGCATTTGAACCAGTTGTAATGAGGTAGATGAAACTGGAGCCTACTATACAGAGTGAGGTAAGTCAGAAAGAACAACTCCAATATAGTATATTAATGCATATATATGGAATTTAGAAAGATGGCAACAATGACCCTATATGTGAGACAGCAAAAGAGACACAGATAAAAAGAACAGACTTTTGGACTCGGTGGGAGAAGGTGAGGGTGGGATGATTTTAGAGAATAGCATTGAAACATGTATATTACCATATGTGAAACAGATCACCAGTCCAAGTTCGATGCATGAAACAGGGCACACAAAGCCAGTGCACTGGGACAACCCAGAGGGCTGGGATGGGGAGGGGTTCAGGATGAGGGACACATGTACACCTCTGGCTGATTCATGTCAATGTATAGCAAAAACCACTACAATATTGCAGAGTAATTAGCCTCCAATTAAAATAAATATATTAACTAATTTTTTAAAATGTATATGGAATTCGAAAGGCCAAGAATAACCAAAGCATTATTAAAGATAAAGAGCAAAACTGTAGGACTTACTGACCATATATAAGATACATTATAAAGTTACATTAATTATGACAGTGGTACTCATACAATAGAAAAACCAAAATGAAATGAATTCAGAAATAAACCCACATATATAACCTAATCATCTGATTTATGAAGAAGATGATGACGCTAGAGGGAAAGGATGATCTTTTCAATAAATGGTATTGAATTGCTGGATGTCTGTTTCAAAACAACAACAACAAAACAATGGGCCTTTATCCATATCTCATACTGGCAACATACAATAAAATCAGTATCAAATGAATATCAATGAGATTAAACAATAACATCACATAGAAAAATCTCTCTATGACTTTGAGAAAGGCAAAGATTTCTTAACCAGGACAAACAAGCACTACCCATATAGAGGAAAAATTATGAACTCAACAATATTAGAATTGAGATACAAGCATATCTTGTTTTACTGTGCTTCACAAATACTGCATTTTTTACAAATTAAAGGTCTGTGGCAACCCTGTGTGATGATGGTTAACACTTTTTAGTAATAAAGTATTTTTTAATTAAGGTATATTCTTTTTTAGACAGTGCTATTGTACACTTGGAGTTTCCCAGGTAGCCAATGCAGGAGACACAGATTTTAGGTTCGGAAGATCCCCTGGAGGAGGAAATGGCAACCCACTCCAGTAGTCTTGCCTGAAATCTGGTGGGTTACAGTCCATGGGGTTGCAAAGAGTTGGACAAGACTTAACGACTGAGCATGCATGCATTGCACACTTACTTGACTACAGCATAGTGCAAAATTGACTTTTAAACGCACTTGAAACCAAAAAATGTGTATGATTTGTTTTATTGTGATATTCACTTTACTGCAATGGTAGTAGCAAACCTGCGATATTTCCAAAATGTGGTTGTATTCAGTTCATCAAAAGACACCTTTAAGAGTCTGAAAGTGCAAGCAATTGAAAATTTGCAATAAACAGATCTAACAAAGTATTCACATTCTTACTAAAGAAAGATCTTCTACAGAACAATAAGAAAAGGATGGTCCAGGAGAAAAAGTGGTCAAAAGACTTGAATAGGTACCTTGAAAAAAACATATCCAGGCCAACAAACAGGAAAAGATGCACATTTATCAGCAGAGATATTCAAAATAAAACCACAAGATACTATTAATAACCACTAGAATGGTTACATATTTTTTCCTTAAAAAGACAACACAGTAAGTGTTGGCAATATTCTAGAGCATTGGAACTCTTAAGATTTTCTATTTGGAGTTTTTTTAGTACAACTGCTTTGGAAAATTGGTTGGCAATACATACTAAAGCTAATATTATCCATAACCTATGAATTCATCAATTCTACTCTTAGGTATATGTTCAACAGAAATCTGTGTATATATCACCAAAAGACATGTTGTAGAATGTTTATAGTACTATTTGCAGACCAAATAAAGATATAAACAACCAAGTTGCCTATCAGTTGTGGCATATTCACACAAGGGAATACAGAGCTATAAGAATGAAGGAATTACTACTACACTTGATAACTTGGCTCAGTATCAAAAACAAAATCTTAAGCCAAAGTCAAACACACACAAAAACATACCAAATTTTTATAAAGTCCCAAAACGGGAAAATTATTATACAGTGATAGAAGCCAAGATGTGGTTAATTTGAGGTTTAGATTGTAACTGGTAGGGAAATATATTCAAGGGATTTCAGATACTGATAATTGTTTTTTTTTAAATGAAGTATGCTGTTGTTTAGTTGTTAAGTTGTGTCCCACTCTTTTGCAATCTCCTCTATCCATGGGATTTTCCAGGCAAGAATACTGAAGCAAGGTGCCATTTCCTTCTCCAGGGGATCTTCCAGAACCAAGCATCGAACCTGCGTTGCCTGCACTGGCAGGCAGATTCTTTAACGATGAGCCACCAGGGAAGCCCAACATGAATTTACCGTTGATTTACAGTATTATATTAGTTTCAGGTGTATAGCATGGTGACTCAGATTATACTCCATTTAAAATTATTACAATATAATAGCTATAAATCCATGTGCTATACAATATATCCTTATTGCTTATCTATTTTATACATAGTAGTTTGTATCTCTTAATCCCATACCTGCTATTTGCCCCTCTCCCTACTGGTAACCACTAGTTTGTTTTCTATATCACCAAGTCTGTTTCTGTTTTGCTATATATATATTCATTTGTATTATTTTTTAGATTCCAAATATAAGTGATACCATAAAGTATCTGTATTTCTGTTTCACTAAGCATAATATTCTCTAGGTCCATACAACACTGCTACAAAGGGCAGAATTTCATTCTTTTTTATGGCTGAGTAATTGCAAAGCTTCACTGCTAGCTCAGCGGTAAAGAATCTGCCTCCCAATGTAGGAGATGCGAGTTGGATCCCTGGGTCAGAAAGATCCCCTTGAGAAGAAAATGGCAACCTACTCCAGTATTCTTGCTGGGAAATCCCACAGACTGAGGAGCCTGGTGAGCTACAGTACAGGGGGTAGCAAAAGAGTCGGACACGACTTAGTGACTAAACAACAATATTCCATTGTACATATACACCATATCTTTATCCATTCATCTGCTGATGGACACTTGGGTCGTTTCCATATCCTGGCCATTGTAAATAGTGCTGCTAAGAACACTGGAGTGCACACATCTTTTCAAATTAGTGTTTTCACTTTTTCCAGATATATACCATGAGTGGAATTGCTGGATCATGTGGTAGGTTACAGCGCTGACAATGCTTTCAGCTGTACCCTTATGTATTCATACCCCAATAAAAGTTAAAAAGGAAAAAAAGAATAAAAAGTTTGAAAATGGGGGAAAAAATCAAGTAAAAAGTCATCACACTTTTCAGCTCTTAACATTTATAACTAGGAAGTAAATCAAGTACCTGATATAATCAGACTTGTGAAAGAGAGCTTACAAAATGAAATTTTTATATCCAGACTATGTCTAATAAAATATTCTGTGTATTTTCTACTTCTCATTAATAAACAGAGACAGAGAGAGAGAAAGAGACAATCAGGCCAGTACTGAGTATCTGACAGACTTTAACTCCATTAACTCCACTACCATTTAGCAAGTTACTAACCACCTGAGTCTGGGTTTTGTCATCAGGAAAATGACAATAATGATACTGACTTTTAAACAGTGGTTCTGAACATGAATTAGGGAGCCAACTACATTAAAAAGGTTGTATATAAAAGACAGGCACTAAATTCATTTCAATTTACCACACCAAACATTTATGGGCAACATTATGAACACGAAGAGAAAAGAGCAGTGAGAGAGGAAAGCAAATAAGCTGCAGGTTAGCATACAATGCACCACAAATTAACTCATTGAGGAAGAGGTGAGGATAGAGGCAGACGTGTCTTCCCAGAGGGGCTGGTAACTGACAATTCACCTAAATGGTAGCAAGAAGCTAGCCAGGAGAAAGACAATATGGGGAACTTACATGGACAGATTAGATCATTCGAGTAGGCAGTAAGTAAGTAAGTGTTAGTCGCCCAGTCATGCCCGACTCTTTGCGACCCCATGGACTGCAGCCCACCAGGCTCTTCTGTCCATGAGATTTTCCAGGTAAGGATACTGCAGTGGGTTGCCATTGGCTAGTGACCACAGGCAGAGGGGAGAAGAGGGAATGCTGGAAGCAAAATGACCAACAAATGCAAAGCCACTGTCATAAATATATCCCGGCTTCCCACTCATATATGTATAGTCTGTGCCCTCTTTTCCTTTAGATTTCTGCTCAAATGTCACAACACCAGGGAGGCCTTTCTGCCTTTCCTATCTAACATAGTACAACCCTCTCTATCACAACCTATTATATATTTATTATATATTCACTCATTGTCTCTCAACTATACTTAATCATCCCTTATTTTGGCAAGTCTAACACATTACAGAAGAGGGAATAAGTTGCTTGTTCAAGGAGACTGCTAGTTAAATTCCTCTTTATAACCTGAAATACCCCTCACCCTCATTATAAATTTAATTTTCTCTCTCTTGGAATTGAAATAATAAATTGTGATAATTAATGAATAGTCTTGCAAGACAGTTTACACATGATAAATGGCGCAAAAACATAAATTCACATTGCAACAAATGAAAAAGACAAAATTCATATTGCACCAAACAGATAATACATGCATAGCTCCAAAAAAAAAATTCTTTGTCTTAAAAATCTGTCAACTTGTTCTTCAATGTTGCTACTGAACACCAGGAAAATATTTATATAATAAACCCAACTCACATGAATTAATAAATTTGTGATTGGATGTCATATCTGTCAACCATTTCTGCCCTGTGAGAAATTCTAAAGATGGGAAAGCTTCCACCCTCTAAAGCTGACACCAAGTTATAAGCAAAACTCACTATGTTTGTCACTCAAAATTTGGAGATTCAGTTGTATACCAAAATTTTTTTATGTCATAGGCTGAAACCAGTGCAATATCTGATATGTGATTTCGTTTAGGGTAATAAATAAATACAAGTACATAATCTGAACAAGTTCCTACGTCTCTGAGAGCTCTAAAAATTTTCTGCTCCTTTGCTTATTTTTAAAGACAACAAAAACAGCCTTGCCCTTGAAATTGAAGCCACACCTGGTTTTATAAAGTATTAATAAATAATTCACTGTCCTCTGCAGAAGTAGGACCAAAGAGAATCAGAAGTCTTCAGGGGGAATAAAATACTGAGGTCTAAAGGGAAAAAAAAGGGAAGAATGTAGGCTCAGACTAGGGGAAAGAAAACAGAAGTCTCTCAGTCGTTTCCGACTCTTTGCGACCCCATGGACTGTAGCCTATCAGGCTCCTCCGTCCATGGGATATTCCAGGCAAGAGTACTGGAGTGGGGCGCCATTTCCTTCTCCAGCGGATCTTCCCGACCCAGGGATCGAACCTAGGTCTCCCTCATTGCAGTAGACGCTTTACCGTCTGAGCCATCAGGGAAACCGGAGTCGGGGAAGAGGGTAGCAAAAGTTCTGGAGCTAAGAGGAGGGCGGGGTGGAAGGTGGGAGTAAGAGGTAGGAAAGAAAATCGATGGTACAGGGAATGACCCAACTTCATAAAGACCGGGAAGAGGATTCGAGATAAAGAGGTGAAGTGAAGAATAATCAGTCATAAAAGGACCATAAGAGTCAGAAGGAGGGGACGACGGCCAGCCATCTCCTGAGGAGTGAGAGAGTGGCGATAGAGATCAGAACCACAAGCGTCAGAAACATCCTTCAGTGTACCCTGGAGATGAATTCTTTCCACCTCGTGGTGAAACAAAGAGGAAAGCGTTCCTGAAGTGTTTGGGGACTCACTTGTGAAAATTATCAATCCCTTTCTTTACACTCACCTTGGTGAAGAACGCCGCGACAAGATGAAGGCGTGACCGGAAGTGCTAATTTCTTTTGTTTGGCGGAAGCTTTTGCCCGGGACGCCACACCCTCACCCCCGGCCTCATCACTCTCCGCCCCCACCTCCGCCTTCACTCCAGACAACTTCCTGTGCCTTTCTAGCAAGCTTTTGAAATACTGTATCTCAATGGCTCTCTCACCAGATGCGCACCTGGATAGTGACGTAGAATGTCTGGAAGAAGGAATCAGTAATTTTTTACAAATCCTACTAGCCCTAGTCATCCCAGGAACTGTAGCATCTCTGCCAAACTCTATGTATCCTATTTGTCACCTCGCCTTGCTGATTCAGACTTTCAAGTACTGTTATTCCTTAACTCTCGGATGTCTACAGTTACATATTTACCATACTGATTAACTGCTTTCTGGAATTAAAAAATAAGTTCATTTTAATTACTGGTATAAAAATTTCAAGATCTTTAAAAAGTCGTAAATCTGAATCATTTCTGTCTTGGAATGGTATCCAGAGAGTAACATTCCATACTCAAATTTGCAAATGAAAGTGAGCTCATTTAGAAAGCATTCTTGTGTACTTTTATACCCCCCCACCCAAATGAAGACAATGATAATTGACAAAAAGTTTCAATAATAAGAATAAGCCTTACTTTGGTTAAAAGTTCAATATTGAGTTACCTATTGCTGTTGCCTCCAGAAAACTCCTCTAGGGCCAAAATCTATACCCCAGTTCTTCTCTTTTGTGGTTATTTTCAGCCAGTTTGCAAGTGTACCAAATACTATGGTAGACCCAGAGACATGGCACTAGAAGCCCACAGCCTAGGCGCTAAGGCAACGTTTAAACACGTAAGAGTCTAGCATAAAATAGGTGATTATAGATGCTTGTGGAATGAATAAATAAATTACCAAAATGTGGTCAGGGCAATGACAAGGGCTAGCACAAGGTCTTTACTTTTGCTAGTATTTGTATAGTTCATTTCAGCATTTGACTCATGTTTTGTCATTCAACCAACAGATTTTGAACAATCACTCGGTGTAAGGTTCTGTTTCTCATATTGTCCATATGAAGAAGATTAAGATATAATCCTGGATTTCAAGACCCTCCAACCAGTGAGCAAAATGAACACATCAACAACTAGTAGCACTATAATGTGACAATAATAATAGATGAAGAGAAGACAGTGTTGAAACTATGGCTACTCCATCGACTGGTGAATAATTAAAATCTAAAATACTCCTTATATACTAGAGAGTACTCAATGAAGACTTGTTTAATGTTGACTAAATGATGGAATGGATGAATGGAAAGGAAGAAAGATAGTGGATTTGAAGTATAGTGTGAAAGAAGCAGTGATGAGAGATGAAGGCTGAATGTAAGAGATCAGACAAGGAAGAACCTTGCATGCCATGTTATGGAGTTTGAGCTTAATTATGAGGAAAACAAAATCAAAGACAATTTTAAGTAAGAAAAAATGTAGTAATGATTCAAATCAAAATATAGAAGTGGGTTGTACTAGTGCAACCTTGTTGAAAATTGGGAAAGGAGTACATCAAGGCTGTATATTGTCACCCTGTTTATTTAATTTATATGCAGAGTACATCATGGGAAATGCAAGCCTGGATGAGCTCAAGCTCGAATCAACATTGCCTGGAGAAATAGCAATAACCTCAGATAGGCAGATGACACCACCCTAATGGCAGAAAGTGAAGAGGAACTAAAAAGCCTCTTGATGAAAGTGAAAGAGGAGCGTGAAAAAGCTGGCTTAAAACTTTACATTCAAAAAGCTAAGATCATGGCATCTGGTCCCATAACTTCATGGCAAATAGATGGGGGGAAAAATGGAAACACTGACAGACTTTATTTTCTTGGGCTCCAGAATCACTGCAGATGGTGACTGCAGCCATGAAATGAAGACAGTTGCTCCTTGGAAGAAAAGCTATAACTTACCTAGACAGCATGTTAAAAGCAAAGACATCACTTTGCTGACAAAAACATCTGTCTGGTTTTTCCAGTAGTCATATATGGATGGGAGAGTTGAACCATAAAGAAAGTTGAGCACTGAAGAATTGATGCTTTCAAGCTTTGGTGCTGGAGAAGACTTTTGAGAGTCCCAACATTCAGAAAACGAAGATCATGGCATCTGGTCGCATCACTTCATGGGAAATAGATGGGGAAACAGTGGAAACAGTGTCAGACTTTATTCTTTTGGGTTCCAAAATCACTGCAGATGGTGACTGCACCCATGAAATTAAAAGACACTTACTCCTTGGAAGGAAAGTTATGACCAACCTAGATAGCATATTCAAAAGCAGAGACATTACTTTGCCAACAAGGGTTCGTTTAGTCAAGGCTATGGTTTTTCCTGTGGTCATGTATGGATGTGAGAGTTGGACTGTGAAGAAGGCTGAGCGCCGAAGAATTGATGCTTTTGAACTGTGGTGTTGGAGAAGACTCTTGAGAGTCCCTTGGACTGCAAGGAGATCCAACCAGTCCATTCTGAAGGAGATCAGCCCTTGGATTTCTTTGGATGCTAAAGCTGAAACTGCAGTACTTTGGCCACCTCATGCAAAGAGTTGACTCATTGGAAAGGACCCTGATGCTGGGACGGATTGGACGCAGGAGGAGAAGGGGATGACAGAGAATGAGATGGCTGGATGGCATCACCGACTCGATGGACGTGAGTCTGGGTGAACTCCAGGAGTTGGTGATGGACAAGGAGGCCTGGTGTGCTGCGATTCATGGGGTCACAAAGAGATGGACACGACTGAGCAACTGAACTGGACAGCAAAGAGACCAAACCAGTCAATCCTAAGGGACAACCCTAAATATTCATTGGAAGGACTGATGCTGAGGCTGAAGCAGCAATAATCCAGCCACATGATGCGAAGAGCCGATTCACTGGAAAAGACCCTGATGCTGGGAAAAATTGAAGGCATGAGGAGATGGGGACGACAGAGGAAGAGATGGTTTGATGGCATCACTGACTCAGTGGACCTGAGTTTGAGTAAACTCTGGGAGATAGTGAAGGATAAGAAAGCCTGGCATGCTGCAGTACATGGGTTGCAAAGAGTAAGACATGACTGAGCGACTGAACAGCAACAAGTGCAACCTTGAGGCAGAGAGATTGGTTTAGAGGCTATTGTGGTGATCAGTGACCACATACAGAAAATGAGGGGGTTTATGATATTAAGAATTAATTGTGTTTGGAATTGAGCTAGAAAGAAAAAAGCAATGGATTATTATAAATCCAGAGGCAGTGAAACCTGAGCATTTTCCTTGGTGCCCTCTGCAATCAAAATTTTGATTATTTCATGCAAAAAAATTTTAATTAATATGCACCAGGCCCTGAGGATAGAACTGTGACTAAATTGGGCAAAATTTCTGCTCTGACAGAACTTTCATTCTTGTGTCATGAATAATAAAATATTTTAGAAAATACATGCTAAAAGGTGACAAGTGTAGAAATAAACCAAGTAAGTGGAATAGTGGGGCTTCCCTGGTGGCTCAGTGGTAAAGAACCCTGCCTGCCAATGCAGGAGATGAGGGTTTGATTCCTGGGTTGGGAAGATCCCCTGAAGAAGGAAATGACAACCTTCTCCAGTATTTTTTCCTGGGAAATCCCATGGACAGAGGAGCCTAGAAGGCTACAGTTCATGGGGGTCACAAAAGAGACATACACTGAACAACAATAAAGTGAGATAGGAATGTACTATCGGGGTTACAATACGTAGTGAAGGGGGAGAAGGTTGCCATTATAGAAAAACTCACTGGACATTTACAGACTTCATCCACTTCTGATTTATCAGGATCACTTAGCTCAGACCTTCCATGTTTCTCCCCCAAATGCCAACCATGATATACAAAACACTTGACAGTCTAACTCTGTCTCTCTCTCACTCCATCTCTCAACACACAGCTTCTCCCTAAATCCAAGTCTCATGCAGCTGCTTATAATTTGGAAAGTGCACCAAGATCTCAGATCTCTGTGCTTTCACACTCTGCTAACTCATATTCATCTTTCAAAGGTCAGCTCAAAACCTTGCTGATGCTTTGTTTCACTCTTTAAACAAAACCAGACAACTGCTCCCCTTGTTTGCTTCTGTCATGTATACTATTCTTAGTACTTTCATTCACTCAACAAACATTTGATGGTCAACTATCATGCGATTGCCACTGTTCCAAGCGGTAGAAATAAAAGCATAAATAAAAGAGTGGAAAAAAGTCCTTTCACTGTTGTAATTTACATTTTGTGAGGAAGACAAACAATAAACAACATAAATATGGACTTTATAAAGCAGTAGTTCTCAACTCAGGATGCCCATTAATATAACTAGGAGAGCTTCCATCTTTCTTCTTTGTTAAATGCCAATCCCTGATCCCCATCCCAGCTAATGTTAATCTAAAGCTTAGGAGTGAGGTCAGGCATTTATGTATATTTTTAAAGCTCCTTAAAAGTGTTTCTGATGGACAGAGACGATAGAAAACTATTGCACTCCAGGATATGGAGAATGATACCAGAAGGACAGTCTAAAAAGCTAAAAGGAATTAAGAGTAAATAAAATGATAAACATGGATGTCAATTTAAAAAACATGGTGTGTATTAAAAACATAATCATACTGAGTGGTGGGTTGAAAAAATGGTGATTCAAAGATTCTAAACAAAAATATCATACAACTCAGGAAGAGATAGAGATCAGAATAAAATTGGTAGAGAAGTTAATATATTTTTGAAATTCAGACATTGTTAAGTTAAATAATTAAGAAATATTCAGAAGTTACCACTAAAATAACAGAAGTACAGTGAGAGTAAAAAGTACAATAAGGAAAAATGCATACACTTAAATTTGTAGAGGAATAGAATGGAATTAGTTAGTTCAGTTGCTCAGTCTTTGCGACCCCATGGACTGCAGCATACCAGGCTTCCCTGTCCTTCACCGTTCCCAGAGCTTGCTCAAACTCACATCCATTGAGTGGGTGATACCATCCAGCCATCTTGTCCTCTGTCATCCCCTTCTCCTCCTGCCTTCAATCTTTCCCAGCGTCGGGGGCTTTTCTAATGAGTCAGCTTTTTGCATCAGGTGGCCGAAGTTTTGGAGTTTCAGCATCAGTCCTTCCAATTAATATTTAGGATTGACTGACTGGTTTGATCTCCTTGCAGTCCAAGGGACTCTCAAAAGAGTCTTCACCAGCACCACAGCTCAGAAACATCAATTCTTTGGTGCTCAGGCTTCTTTTGGTCCAACTCACACATCCATAAATGACTACTGGAAAAAACCATAGCTTTGACTATCCAGACCTTTATGGGCAAAGTAATGTTTCTGCTTTTTAATAATCTGTCTAGATTTATCATAGCTTTTCTTCCACGGAGCAAGTGTCTTTTAATTTCATGGCTGCAGTCACCATCTGCAGTGATTTTGGAGCCCAGAAAAATAAAGTCTCTCACTGTTTCCATTGTTTCCCCATCTATTTACCATGAAGTGATGGGACCAGATGCCATGATCTTAGCTTTTTGAACATTGAGTTTTAAGCCAACTTTTTCACTCTCCTCTTTCACCTTCACCAAGAGCCTCTTTAGTTCCTCTTCACTCTCTGCCATAAGAGTGGTGTCATCTGTGTATCTGAGGTTATTGATATTTCTCCTGGCAATCTTGATTCCAGCTTGTGCTTCATCCAGCCTGGCATTTCGTGTGATGTACTCTGCATAAAAGTTAAATAAGCAGAGTGACAATATACAGCCTTGACATACTCCTTTCCCAATTTGGAACCAGTCTGTTGTTCCATGTCTGGTTCTAACTGTTGCTTCTTGACCTGCATACAGGTTTCTCAGGAGGCAGCTAAGGTGGTCTGGTATTTCTATGTCCTAAAGAATTTTCCAGTTTGTTGTGATCTACACAGTCAAAGGCTTTAGCCTAGTCAATGAAGCAGAAGTAGATGTTTTTCTGGAATTCTCTTGCTTTTTCGATGATCCCACAGATATTGGCAATTTGATCTCTGGTTACTCTGCCTTTTCTAAATCCGGCTTGAACAACTGGAAGTTCTCAGTTCACGTATTGCTGAAGCCTAGCTTGGAGAATTTTGAGCATTACTTTGTTAGTGTGTGAAATGAGTGTAATTGTGTGGTAATTTGAAACATTTTTGGCATCACCTTTCTTTAGGATTGGACTGAAAACTGACCTTCTCCAATCCCGTGGCCACTGCTGAGGTTTCCAAATTTGCTGTCATATTGACTGCAAAACTTTAACAGCATCATCTTTGAGGATTTGAAATAGTTCATCCGGAATTCCATCACCTCCACTAGCTTTGTTTGTGGTGATGTTTCCTAAGGCCCACTTCACTTCACACTCCAGGATGTCTGGCTGTAAGTGAGTGATCACACCATCGTGGTTATCTGGGTCATTAAGATCTTTTGTGCATAGTTCTTCTGTGTATTCTTGCCATGTTTTCTTAATATCTTCTGCTTCTGTTAGGTCCATACTGTTTCTGTCCTTTATTGTGCCCATCTTTGCATGAAATGTTCCCTTGCTATCTCTAAGTTTCTTGAGATCTCTAGTCTTCCCCATTCTATTGTTTAGAATGGGAAATATATTAGATGTATTATTTTCTATATATCATATATTTTAATAAAGATATAAAGAAAAATTTCAAATTGCCATAAAAGAGACAAAATGATATATGATAAAAACTTTCCATCTATTTATTTATTTAAATTTGACTGCACTAGGTCTTCATTGCTGTGCATGGGCTTTCTCTAGTTGTACACAGTGGGCTTCTCATTGTGGTGGCTCCTCTTGTTGTGGAGCATGGGCTTCAGTAGATGGAGCACATGGGCTCAGTAGTTGTGGCTTGTGGGTTCTAGTTGTGCAGACTCATCATTGTGGCAATTGGACTTTGTTGCCCTGTGGCATGTGGCATCTTCCCGGACCAGGAATCTAACTCATGTCCCCTGTATCAGTAGGCTGTTTCTTTACCACTGAACCACCAGGGAAGTCCAACTCTCCATCTTATACCTGGCCCTTAGCTACCTAGTGCATTTCTTAATTATTCTTCCAAAGATATGTTGCTGCTGCTGCTAAGTCACTTCAGTCGTATCCGACTCTGTGCGACCCCATAGACGGCAGCCCACCAGGCTCCCCCGTCCCTGGGATTCTCCAGGCAAGAACACTGGAGTGGGTTGCCATTTCCTTCTCCAATGCATGAAAGTGAAAAGTGAAAGTGAAGTCGCTTAGTCGTGTCCGACTCCTAGCGACCCCATGGACTGCAGCTTACCAGGCTCCTCCATCCATGGGATTTTCCAGGCAAGAGTACTGGAGTGGGTTGCCATTGCCTTCTCCAAAAGATATGTTATACATATGCAAATAAACACACACACACATATATATATATTTACGTTTTTACCAAACAACACATGTGATACAAATTATTTTGCACCATTATTTTTTCATTTAATTGTATTTTATGGGCATTAATTTCATCTTGGTATATAGACAATTGTCATTTTAAAAAATGACATATAGTAGGCTGAGTCCCCTCATTGTTCTGCTGAAACCATCACACCATTGTTTGTTATTCAGCTATACTCCAAAACAAAATAAAAAGGTTTTTTTAATTACATACAGTAAATTACTTTTTATGGTATGTACAGCATAGATCATGTAACCAAACCACAGTCAGGATACAGAATAATCCCATAACTCCCAAAATTTCCTATGATACCCTAAGTCACACAGCCTTCCCACTCCTAATGTTCTCTTTCAATCTAGTTAATTATTTTCTAAAATATCATCTAAATGGAAGTATAGAATATGTAACCTTTTGAGACAGGCTTTTTTTTTTTACTTCAGATAACACCTTTAAGATTCATTCAAGTTGATGCATATAACAACCATTCATTAGTCTTTATTTATGAGGGGCATTTCATCATATGGATGTATTGCAAATTGTTTACCTATTCACCAATTGAAAAATATTTGGGTAGTTTCCACTTTTGAAGATGATGAATTAAGCAGCTATAACATTCATATCAGTCTTTTGGTTGAACATAAATTTTAATTTCTCAAAAGAAATGCCTAGGAATAGGATTGCTTATAAATGGTTATGATGTATAGATGTTTATAAGAAACTGCCAAAATGTTTTCCAAAGTGACTCTAATATTTTGTGTTCCCACCAGCAATGTGTGAGTTATAATTGCTCTACATCTTTGCCAGCACTTGGTATTGTTTATACTACTTTTATGTTTGCTATTCTAACAGATATGTAGTAGAATCTCTTAGTGATTTTAGTATGCATATCATTTGTTAAAAGGACAATTGTTTCTCCATTGAATCTGTATCTTTGCTTTTAAAATCAATTAATTGTATTTGTATTGGTCTATTTCTGAATGCTCTATTCTTTTTCACTGATCTGTGTGTTACTCCTTCACCAATATCATACTGTCCTGATAACTCTGTATGTGTGCTTAGTCACTCAGTTGTGTCCAACTCTTTTCAACCCTATGGACTGTAGCCGGCCAGGCTCCTTTGTCCATGGGATTTTCCAGCCAAGAATACTGGAGTGAGTTGCCATTTCCTCCTCCAGGGGATCTTCCCAAACAAGGGATCAAACCCAAGTTTCCTGCATCTTCTGCATTGGCAGGCAGATTCTTTACCACTGAGCCACCTGGTAAGTCCCGCTAATAACTGTAGTTTTAAAGTAAATCTTAATCTCAAGTAGTGTGATTCCTCCAAATACATTTTTCTTTTTCAAAATTGGTTTGATGATTCTAATTGCTTTGACTTTCCCTATGAATTATGGAATCAGCTTTTCTATAACTACCTATAATCCTGTTGTGATTTTGATTGAAGTTATGTTAAATCTATACAATAACTTGGGATAATTGTTATCTTATTAATAGGACTCTACAAATCTATGAGCACTAGATCATCTCCATTTCTTTATATCTTCTTAGCTTCCTTTAATCAGTGTCCTATAGCTTTCAACCTGCAGATCCAGATTCTGTTTATTTTGTTGTTGTTGTTAAATTCACACCTAATGGTTTTCCTTTTTGAGTTATCATAAATTGTATTGTTTCTTCAATTTTGCTTAAATGTTGGAGCTAGTACAATTTTTAAAAAATTTCACTATTGTGTGCTGACCTATATCCTGAGTTTTTATTAAACTCATTTGATACTTCTAGGGGTTTTGGTTTTGTAGATTCCTGGCAATTTTTTCTAGACGATTATGTTTTCTGAAAAAAAGGAATCTTTTTATTCCCCTTTCCAATTAATGTAAATTTTATTTCTTTTTCATGCATAATTGCACTGTTTAGGACTTACAAATACAATATTGAATAGAAGTGGTGAGAATAGCCTCTTTGCAGAAGTTAGGGAGAAAGCATTCAGCTTTTCACTATTAAGTATAAAAGCTGGAGTGGCTACAATAATATTAGAAAAAAATATACTTTAAAACAAAAATGTTTACTATGCATAAAGAAAAACATTTAAAATGATAAAAGAGTATTTCTGTAAGTTATTAAATTTGTAAATATATATGCACCCCAAAGCAGAGTATTAAATGAAAGGAGAAAGTTGTAGAATTGAAGAGAGTTATGGAGAAAGACATCTTCCCTGGTGGCTCAGATGATAAAGCCTCTGCCTACAATGCGGGAGACCCGGGTTCAACCCCTGGGTTGGGAAGATCCCCTGGAGAAGGAAATGGCAACCCACACCAGTACTCTTGCCTGGAAAATCCCATGGACGGAGGAACGTGATGGACTACAGTCCATGGGGTCGCAAAAGTTGGACACAACTGAGAGACTTCACTTTCTTTCTTTTATGGAGAAAGACAGGGAAGCCTGGCATGCTGCAGTCCATGGGGTCACAAAGAGTCATACGCAACTGAGCAACTGAACTGAACTGATGGAGAATTCAACAATAATAGTTGGAAACTTTAACACTCTACTTTCAGGATATTCAGAACAATAAAGCAGAAGATCAACAAGGAATTAGAAGACTTGAACAACACTGTAAAGAACATAAACTTAATAGACATCTATAGAACACTCCACTTAAAAAGGCAAAATAGATATTCTTGGCAAGTACACACAGAACATTCTCCAAGTTAGACAATTACACTAGGCCATAAAACAACAAATTGAAAATCAAGAGAACAAAAAAATCAATTATCTGAAAAGACCAACAAAATTCATAACACTTTAGCTAGAAGGACCAAGAGAAAAAAGGCAGAAAACTCAAATTACTAAAGTAAGGAATGAGATAGTGGGTGTTACTCTGACAGTAAAGAAACAAGAAAGTATATAAGAGAATGCTATGAGCAACTGTTGCCAATAAATTATAATACTCAGATGAAATGGACAAATTCCTAGAAAGAATTAAACTATCTAAACTAATTCAAGAAGAAGTGGAGAATCAAAATAAAACTATAACAACTATAGAGATTGAATCTGTAATTTAAAAAACTTCCTACAAGAGAAAATACACGTTCAGATTCACTGATAAATTCTACCAAACTTTTAAATGATTAATTAGAATCAATAATAATTCTTTTCAAACTGTTACAGAAAATAGAAAAAGAGAAAGTGAAAGTGAAGTTGTTCAGTCATGTCTGACTCTTTGCGATCCCATGGACTGTAATTTACCAGGCTTCTCTGTCCATGAGATTTTCCAGGCAAGAGTACTGGAGTGGGTTGCCATTTCCTTCTGCAGGGGATCTTCCTGACCCAGGGATCGAACCCAGGTCTCCTGCATTGCAGGCAGATGCTTTACCCTCTGAGCCACCAGGGAAGCCCCAAGAAAAAGAGAAATATTTCCCAAATTCTACAAGGCCAATATTTTCCTACTAACAAAAGCAGACAAAGGAATGACAAGAAAAGAAAACTACAGGTTTTTACACAAAAATCCTCAAAAAAAAAATATACTACCAAAACAAACCTACCAGCATATATAAGGGATCATATTATGACCAAGTAGAATATATCCTATAAAGGTAAAGTTGGTACAAAATCAAAAAATCTATTAAAACAAGTCACCATATCAATAGAATAAAAGACGAAAACCATGACTTATTTGAATAGACACAGAAAGAGCATTTGACAAAATCCAATCCTCCTTCAAGATTTTTTTTAAAAAAGCCAAACTAGAAATTGAGCAGAATTTCCTCAATCTTATAAAGGTCTTCTGTGAGAAATGCACAACTATTATCACACTTAATAATTAAAGATTGCATGCTTTCTCCCTAAGATAAACGATAAGGCAATGATAGACACGTCCACAGTTTTTAAACACTGTACTAGAGCATTGTGCTAGAGGTTCTAGAGAGGGCAGTTATGCAACAAGATTAAAAAAACAAATCTTGATTGAAAAGAATAGGTAAAACTATCTCTATTTGCAGAAGACATGATCTCATTTAGGGAAAATCCTAAGAATCTCCAAAAGAAACCTATTAGAAGTAATAAATGAGTTTAACAAGTTTGTAAAGTATAAGATCAATATACAAAACTCAATTATATTTTTATACATTAGCATTAAACAATCCAAAAATGAAATCAAGGAAGTGATTCCAGTTACCATAGAATTAGAAGACACAATTAGGGGTAAATTTAATAAAAGAAGTTTAAAAAGTATACTCTTAGGCTAGAAAACATTATTAAAAGTAATTCAAGAAGACCTATATAAAGGGAAAGAAATCACATGTTCATGAATCAGAAGACTTAGTATTGTTTAGATGGAAATGCTCTCCAAATTAATCTACAAATTCAATGCAATCCCTTGTCAAATCCTACATTTTTTTTTGGTAGAAATTGGCAAGTTAGCCATAAAATTCATAGGACTGATAATGGCTAAAACAATCTTTATTGTCAAAATTGAAGGACATAGACTGCCTGATTTTAAGATTTTCTACAAAGCTAAAGCAATCAAGACATTTTGGTATTGGCATAAAAATAGACATACAGATAAATGGAATAAAGTGGAGAGTCCAGAAATAAACTCTTGCAATTGGTCTATTGATTTTCATCATTAGGTCTATTAATTTTCATCATCAATACACCAAGAGTACAAGACAGTTTATAGTGATAGAATAGTCCCTTCAGTGGTCCTCAGAAACTGAATATCCACATCAAAAAGAATGAATTTGGACCCTTACCTCATACTAAACACAAAAATTAACAGAAGGAAAATAAGAAGAGGAGGAGAAAGTGGAGGAGGTGGGGGAGGAGGAGGAGTGGTAGGAGGAAGAGTGGGGAGGATGAGATTAGGCCTGAGAGGCTTTGAGGTAATTCTTATGCTAAACAAGGTGAGAAAACCTGAGGGGCAAAAGAAACCTTCCTGGGTTCTCTCAAAGTAATTTGCCAAAGACTGAAATTTCTGAAGACTAGGTGGGAGCAGAATAAAAGAAATATTCCTTTATTAGTCATTTAAGTTTTTGGCCATTGTGGCCTGGGAAACATGAAAAATTGATAATTGGCAGATGAAAAAATAAACACAGGAAAGAATACCATTGATTTAAAAAATAAAGTTTTTGACTTGCTGTCTAGACAGGAAAGATGAAAAATAGGAAGTAAACCACTACTTTTTCTACAGCATCCTGCCACTTTTCTTGATTGGAGTAATGGTTGTAATTCTATTAGCATCATTCACTTTTACTAGCACCTATTGATATTCTACTATGTGAATGATAAATAACTGGTAACAGACTGGGTGTACAAGCAGGATTTAGAAAAGGCAGAGGAACTAGAGATCAAATTGACAACATAGAAAAAGCAAGGATCATAGAAAAACCAAAGGGATTCCAGAAAAAACATCTACTTCTGCTTCATTGACTATGCTAAAGTCTTTGTGTGGATCACAACAAAATGTGGAAAATTCTTAAAGACATGTGAATACCAGACTACCTAACCTGCCTCCTGAGAAACCTGAAAGCAGGCCAAGAAGTAATAAAACAGGATACGGAACAGCAGACTAGTTCCAAACTGGGAAAGGAGTACATCAAGGCTGTATATTGTCACCCTACTTATTCCACTTATATATGCAGGGTACATCATGCTAAATGAGAGGTAAGAGATGAGAATTGGAACATAAAGAAGGCTGAGTGCCAAAAAAACTGATGCTTTCAAACTGTGGTGCTGGAGAAGACTCTTGAGAGTCCCTTGGACAGCAGGAAGATTAAACCAGTCAATCCTAGAGGAAATCAACCCTGAATGTTCACTGGAAGTACTGATGCTGAAGCTGAAGCTCCAATACTTTGGCCACCTGATGTGAAGAGCTAACCCACTGGAAAATTCCCTGATGCTGGAAAAGACTGAGGGCAGAAGGAAAAGGGGCAACAGAGGATGAGATGTTTGGATGGCATCACTGACTCAATGGACATGAGTTTGAGCAAGCTCCGGGAGATAGTGAAGTACAGGGAAGCCTGGCATGCTCCAGTCCATGGGATTGCAAAGAGTTGGACACAACTTAGCCACTGAACCATAACAATGGATTAGGTGGGTTTGGTGTCAAGCTGGGAAAACATGAATACTCAGGCTCAGTACTGTTTGACAAAATGTGCTGGCAAGGATGTAAAGGAAAGGGAACTCTTGTGCGCTGTTGATGGGAATGTAAATTGGTGCAGCCACAATAAAAAACAGTATGGAGGATCTTCCAAAAACTAAAAATAGAACTATCATATGATCCAGCAATTCCATTTCTGGGAATTTATCCAAAGAAATTAAAACACTAATTAGAAAAGATATAAGCATTCCCATGTTCATTGTAGCATTGTTTACAATAGCCAAGATATTTGAGAAACCTGATGTCTATCAATGGAAGACTAGATAAAGATGATAGATAATGTCTATCAATGGAAGATAATAGACAAATGGACTACTAGTCAGCTACAAAAAAAGAAGGAAATCGTGCCATATGCAGCAGCATGGATGAAATTTGGGGTTCTATGCTAAGTGAAATGTCAGACACAGATAAATATCATATGATCTCATTTATACATGAAATTAAAAATAAAGCAAAAACAAACCAAGCTCATAGATACAGAACACGGACTGGTGGCTGCCAGAGGCAGAGGGTAGAGGTGGGCAAAATGAGTGAACGGGGGTCAAAAGGTACAAATTTTCAGTTATAATATAAATGAATCTTGGGGATATAATGTGCAGATGGTGACTATAGTTAGTTAAAAATACTGGATTGTATATTTGAAGGTTGCCAGGAGAGTAAACATAAAAGTCTTCATCATAAAAAAAACACTTTTTGTAACTATATGTGGTAACTAGGCTTATTGTGGTGATAATTTTGTAATATATACAAATATCACATCATTATTATACACCTGAAACTAATATAGTGTTATATGTCAATTACACTTTAATTTTTTTCCCAAATGTTTATTTTCCACTGTGTTGGTTGATCAAAAAGTATCCTGTGTTTTTTTTTATTTTTATTACTTTCATTTCCCACCAAGGATTGTCATGTCTTTGAATGTAAATGATCTGTACTTTTTATTTTATATTGATTCATATGTTCTTTAAAAAATCTTTATATTGTCAGTTAACTCCTTAATACTCATATCTTGTTTGACATTTGAAGGTATTATATACCTCAGATAATCACTGTGGTGGTTTAGTTGCTAAGTCGTGTGTGACTCTTGAGACCCCATGGACTGTAACCTGCCAGTCTCCACTGACCATGGAATTCTCTAAGCAAGAACACTAGAGTGGGTTGCCATTTCCTTCTCCAGGGGATCTTCCTGACCCAGGAAGACAGATTCTTTACTGACTGAGCTACAGGGGAAGCATAATCACTATCAAATAAACTCTGAGACAGATACTGTTGCCCTGCCCATATCCTGTCCACACTCATGTCTTTACAATGAAGGTTGCCCTTATTGAACTTCTCAACTTTCTGTCTGAGGGAACTTTTAATTTTGTTTCTTGCTATAGGATAGGAGTACAAGTATTTTTTTCCCCTACTCTGTGTGGCTTGTGGTATCTTGGTTCACCAACCAGGGATTGAACCAGAGCCCTTGGCAATGAAAGCATAGAGACCTAACCACTGGACTACCAGGGAATTCCTAGTACACTTATTTTCAGTCAGAGCAAGCCAAAGGTGTTAGATATTTCCCTTAGAAAAACTAATAAGTGATGGGAATGAGTGGCTAAATACAGTAGTTTCCTATAACTTAATTGATATAACTCTAAGATGCATTTACTATTTCTCAGAGTTGTCCAACTGGGTGAATTCCAGTTGTGCACCTATGTTGGCTTCTTTCTGTTCTTTGTTATTCTTTCCCACTATCACATTTACTTCTTTTTAAAATGTTTAGTTTTTAAATTGAAGAAGAGATGATTTGCAATGTTTCAGGTTTATAGCAAAGGGATTCAGTTATACATACACATCTATTGTTTTTCAAATTCTTTTGCTTTATAGGTTATTACAAGATATTGAATATAGTTCCCTGTGCTATACCATAGGTCCTTGTCATTTATATACTTTATATATAGTAGTTTGTATTTGTTAATCCCAAATTTAACCCTCCCCACTTTTCTCTTTGAGAAATTAGCTTGTTTTCAAAGTCTGTGAGCCTATTTCTGTTTTGTAAATAAGCTCGTTTGTATTTTTAGATTCCACATATACATAATACTTTATGGTATTTATCTTTCTCTGTCTGATTTATTTCACTTAGTGTGATAATCTCTAGGTACATCCACGTTGCTGCAAATGACTTAATTTCATTCTTTTTTAGGGCTGAAAATGTTTCATTGTATATAGCTACCAAATCTTTTATCCATTCATCTGTCAATGGACACTTACGTCACTTCCATGTCTTGGCTATTGTAAATAGTGCTGCTATGAACACTGGGGTGCATGTATCTTTTCTAATTAGAAATTTCTTTGGATATATGCCCAGGAGTGAGCTTGTTGGATTATATGGTAACTATTTTTAGTTTTTTAAGGAACCTCCATACTGTTCTCTGTAGTGGCCATACCAATTTATATCCCTCCCAACAGTGTAGGAGGGTTCCCTTTTCTCCACACCCACACCAGCATTTATTATTTTTAGACTTTTTGGTAACTCATGTGAGGTATCAGTTACATATCTCATTATGGTTTTGATTTGCATTTCTCCAATAATTAGTAATGTTGAGTATCTTTTCATCTGCCCATTGGCCATTTGTATGTCTTCTTTGGAAAAATGTCCATCTGGGACTTCTGCCCAGTTTTTTGATTGTTTTTTTTTTTTTTTTTTAATTCAGCTGTAAGTGCTATTTGTATATTTTGGAAATTAATCCCTTGTTGATCACATAATTTGCAACTATTTTCTCCAATTCTGTGTGTTTTTTGTTTGTTTATGGTTGCCTTTGCTGTGCAAAAAATTTTAAGTTTAATTAGGTACTGGTTGTTTATTTTTGTTTTTGTTTAATTACTCTAGGAGACTGATCCAAAAAAATACTGCTGCAATTTATGTTGAAAATTGCTCTGCGTATGCTTTCCTCTAGGAGTATCTGGTCTTAGATTTGGATCAGTATCCATTTCAAGTTTATTTCTGTATATGATGTTAGGGCTAGGGCTATGGGCTAAATCACTTCAGTCGTGTCCAATTGTTTGCGACTCCATGGACTGTAGCCTGCCAAGTTCCTCTGTCCATGGTATTCTCCAGGAAAGAACACTGGAGTTAGCTGCAATTCCCTCTTCCAGAGAACCTTCCCAACCCAAGGATCAAACCTGTGTCTTCTATGTCTCCTGCATTGTAGGTAGGTTCTTTACCACTTGAGTCACAGGGAAGACACATGGAGTTAGGGAATGTTCAAATTTCATTCTTATACATGTAACTGTCCAATTTTTATAACTCAATTTTTAAAAAGTAAAACAAAAGATCTACTTTGTTCTGTGATAGCTAT